>NC_090886.1:48963136-48980636 GCF_036669925.1 Montipora capricornis
TAGGAATAAATATAAGGCCCGTATATTAGGTATGAATAAAGTTTTATGAATGGAGTCCCAGCAGTGGGACAGTGGCAGCACCGTTAGCGTGTTTAAGAGTTTAAAGCATTCGCCATAAATTACTTTTGTTCTTAATTTGGTAAAATAGAAATTTAGGAGATCATTATATTTTATGAAACTACGCTTGTTGTTCTCGCATGATCTACGTTTGTCCGTAATTTTTAAACAGCGTTTTATACAATAGTAAATGAATAACTGGAGCCGTCAATGTGTAATAGAACGCCATCGTAGATGGTACAATTGAGGACACTTTTCCAGAAAGAGACAGTTCGCCTTGAAACGAAATTCCTGTAGCATTATTCGTTGCTTTTCAAAGTAGTTTCGAATGTGCAAAACGAATGTGCAAACAAGTGTTTGATTCCTTACCGCGTGCTAGATCCAATAGCTAGATTTGTAAATATGCGAAATTCCAGTAGTATTATTCGTTGCCTTTCAACTACTGAACGGATCCGCTCCTCAAAATATCCGCTTCTCAGGCTAAGAATTTGCTGGCTGGTTACTCAATAATGGATGAGAAACTCTAGCTGGGAATTTTGCCGAAACTTTTTTCTTGTGTGGTTGACCCTTTGAATACGATGCTGGCTGGAAAAATAATTTCACTTCCCTTCTGGCTTCCTGCGGCTTTTGAAATTGTGCTCTGGCTAATTTTGGCTGGAGCAGTAAAATGACACCTAGTCAGGAAAGTTCAAAGATAGCACTGGCTGTGAGTGATAAGTAAGTGAACCGCAGGCTAGTGCAAAGTCGAGCGCGTGTTTAAAATTGTCACTAAATTGATAGAAAATTGAAAGAGAAAAAAGACGTGTACAAAATGTTAACTGTATACGTCTGCCATTAAAACGCTGTCAGCAAACAATGCAATTTCTTTTTTAAACATCCCTATCTTTTGTTATGGTGTCAATGTTGGGATTTAGACAGACAACTCATTTTATTTATTGCGCGCGGATATTCCATCTCAGTAGTGGCGGTTATAGTCGCGGTCGTTGTTTTGTGGCTCTAGTTTGGGTGATGCAACTGAATTTTTACGGGTTTTGGACAATTGTTGCCACATCCAAACTCTGCTGATTTATAGGTAAGTAATCTTTTCATCTATGTCCTTCCTTTCATCTGAATGTCTTTTTGCAGGTTCTGGTAAGTTTCTGTATGGTCTCAACTGTCTTTTGTATTTTGTAAACCATCTTTAGTGCATCCATCAGTTAGCAGCGGGCAGGGTCACTGTTCCAGTAGCCTGGTTAAGAGATCATCTTAAAAGTATGCCCAGCAGGTAAGAACGCCTTTTGATTTTATCATGTTGATTATGTTGATCTTGACAAGGCATGCACCCTAATTAAACCATGACTGTTCAGAAACACTTTTGTTTGCCGACTGTAGCACATAAGGTCTTTTCCTTTCAGTCCTTTCGTTTCGACAAAATCCCAGCAGAGAATAGAATGCTAAACGGAGTAATATGTGTAGTTCCATATTCGCGAAAATATAGCCCTCGCGTTCGTGTCTTGATTTCCAGAAATACGGATTTCACTAAGAAAATGGAAGCGAACCGTTCTTGCAGCTAAAACCACCCCAAATAGATGTGATTAGACTTGTTACTTATCTATAATTTAGAGTGGAAAATAGCAAAAAAATTACATTTGCCTAATCAGAGCGATTTTGCTTCTGAAGTGTTTTTGGGCATCATTCTGGACAACCATTCTGAAATAAGGCGTGTCTTTCGATTGACCTCAGATGTTTTTGTCTGTTTGGTGTATTGGTTTACCAGATATATCTAGGCACGCTTCGGGATTAACACCAATAAGTCGTTTTAGATGTAGAACTGCCTAAGTATCAAAGCCTTTTGAACCCTTGTTTTCTCTCGCTTGCCTTTTCTTTTACAAGAAGCCTGTTCACATGCTAATCATCAATCTCTGGCACAACACCCTTGAAAAATTAAAATTATTAAACGAGGATCAAGTGTTGCACGGGTGTTTGTTATTTCATATTTGTATGTTATATCTATAGAATATTTGTAAGCTATTATTAGTTTGCGAAATGAAGTCTAACTCGGACAAATTTGAACGAGCCATAACTGAAAGAACCATAAAAGTGCTTTTTGAGTTACTATTGCAAAAGCAGATTTTCCGGTCCTCAAGAGGCAAAATTCATGTTCTATTTCCAGTATTTCCCACCAGTCAAGAATTTGCGAGAAGTTCCTTTTATACCCAAAGGGAGCAAACGAGCTCATAAGGCGAAATAAATGCCTTACTCTTCGATAATACTATGTTGTTGCTGGATGGACAGAGTTAGATGCCGGTGCGAATACAGTAATCAATACCCACAAATGGCAACGGAAAAGAACGGCAGCCGGCATCCTTTTTTTTTTTTTTCACGTTTTAACAAAATTTGTTCCGGAAGAGAAAATATTAAAAGTACCACTGACAAAATGTGGCCCAGGTCAAAACTGGAAAAAATAGATTATTAAAGGCTGTGTTTTCACTAGTGTGTACTATTTACTAGCTGGAAATTCTTTCTAGCGTGAAATTTGTTTTCACTTTTGAAATTGAACCTGGAATATAGTCCGCTTCTCCCCTCAAGATAGCCGTTGCAGTTTTCAAAACTGGTCGGGGACGAACCGTGTTGAACGATTTCTCTTGTATTCATTCTCGCTATATTTATGCAGAAGAGACGAAGTTACTGTCAGGGAATGCACCTTAGGTCTGTTCAGAAAAGGAGGAGGCGATGAAATGTTGCTGATCATGTTGCCGACGGGCAAACACAATTCATTGCCGTATTTTTAAAGCGTGAGAACACACCAGCTTATCCTATCGGTTCCCGGTCGAGGAACTGGGAAATGTAACAAAAAAAGGAATTGTATTTTGAAATAAGTGGAGAGCCGGATCTTTTGAATGTTTGAGTGGCTCTTTGATTGACAGATTTTGGCAGGTAAATTCACTATGCGCAATGCGTTTGGGTTCGCTATTCAGCAGGACCAAATTATCATTTCATGAGGAAGTATGCGTGAATTTCCGGTCATAAAGGCAACATTTACTTATTTTTTTCTGGAGAAAACAGCTTGCATTTTTCACTCGTTAAACATAAGACAATGTGTCTTGACTGTATTCCCCGACTCTTAATTGTTTCGGCTTTTTGTGGTCAAAGTTGTCCCAGGAGTGCCCCCCTCCCGCCGGGGTTTCACCCTGTCCAAGTAATAGTGTTTGTAACCAGCACGACAACGATGTATTTCAAAAGGTTATCCAGCTCAAACAAGCAGTTGCTAATTTTATTTCATTTACATAATGAAAATTACTGTCACGGCCTTAAGTTAATTTTCAAGAACATTATGTTTATCAATCAAAATAAATACTGGTAAGGAAACGTAAAAAAACAATGCTTAAACTAAAAATCCTCTTGCATCAGAAGGCAAATCCTGCCGACCAGGAACAAAACCACAGAAAATAAATATGAGTGTCATGACTTCTCACTGCGAAAAAGGCGGCATTAAATCACATTTGCTCTGTTTAACATAGAACCAACTACTTTCCTCTTCCCGACTTATCTAGGAAGATCGAAAGAGACTCTGCTCGCAGGGTATGACGTCCACGACCATTATCTCCGTCTTTTATTACACATTTTTTACATATAATCGCAAAAAATATTAAATTATATTCGGCAGACAAATATGTTAATTGCACCTAAGCACGAACGAAATGAAATTGTCCAATGAGAGCATGTAAATGTAAAGGTAGCAAAGACAGATGGATAACTTAACACTATCAAGTGAAAACCTCGACCATCGACAAAGGACTTTGTCTCCAGACAAAGCGTTTTTAGGCCTTTAAATATTCTCGAAGGAACCCTTAAGGTTTGGTAGGTCAAGAAAATCGTTCACATCAGAAATGGCCCTTCCTGTTAACAGTTTTTTTTGTTGTTGTTGCAAAACAAACAATTTTGTGTAGCTCGAGCAGAGCCAGTGACTCCAATTTTCATTTAAAATGTTAAATTTATGCCTTAAAACTGAAGAGCGTTACTAGACACTTACATTTTAAACACAACTATTAATTATGAGAAATTAATCTGTTATTATAGAATTCTTATTTTGCAGAACGGAATCTTTCCTCGTTTCTTGTTTGAAGAGCTCCATCGAACCCCCTTACCTTTACGTATACCTTGCATAAGTTAGAACATTTTTATTTTTGGACATTTACAGTATTGTTTATTTGGTAATGGCAGTGTTCTTTATTTTACAACTGTTTGTAAAACGTCCTATTCAAATACTTTACCGGCGTCTCAAGGTTGGAATGGAAAAAATACTTTTGCTGAAATTGTCTTTCAGGTTTAGCAAGGCTTTTGCGGTGATTGCCAGTTATGGCTTTTGCTGTGAACAGTTGTCTTTTATCCTGTAAAGCTTTCGCAGCGATTTTCTCCCAGTTGTGTAAGATTTAAGAGTGGGGTTGGACTAAAAAAAGGACTTTTGCTGAAATTGTCTTTACAGGTTTAGCAAAGCTTTTGCGGTGATTGCCAGTTATGGCTTTTGCTGTGAACAGTTGTCTTTTATCCTGTAACGCGTTCGCAGCGATTGCCTCTCGGTTATGTAAGATTTAAGTGTGGGGTTGGACTAAAAAAAGGACTTTTGCTGACATTGTCTTCACAGGTTTAGCAAAGCTTTTGCGGTGATTGCCAGTTATGGCTTTTGCTGTGAACAGTTGTCTTTTATCTTTTGAAGCCTCCAAGCTGGCGAGAAATAATTATGTTGTTATAATAATGTAATAATCTATACTTGTATTAATTTTTTAGATAAAGCCATAATAAAGGCTACATGGACCTCCATCTGAATATGAAGAGGAGTCGGTATGCAGAAAAGGAAAGTGACAGGTATCCCGGCGATTGACCGTATTTTTTTTTTTCTATAGGCTGCACTTTCCCGGGAAATATCTCATGACATCACACCATAAATATTTTTCATCCTAAAGGATTCGTAGACCATGACGTCCCGGCATTTGATTTCTGCTGCATCGCATAACTATTCTTCATCAATATCTGTAGACTTTGCTTTCCTAACATGTGACATCTTCAGCTCCTCATAATTGTTTTTTTTTTTTCGCAAGGAAAGACTCTGCCTTCTCGCAATTAGGTTCCGTCTGCATCGCAGAACTGTTATTCACCGTCAAGGATAGACTGTGCCCTCTTGTCATTTCGTTTGGTCAGCATTGCAAATGCATTCTAGACATTCTTTTTTTAAATCCAATCTCGTTACCAGTGTTTGGAACCCTGGTTCTCTGCTATGTCACTGCGTTCCGCCGCAGAGAAAACGTTTAAGTTCTAATCAGCAGAAAGGCAACAACACGTTGAAATAGGAAGGACACGACCAGTTGTGTTTATAAGGGACGAGAAAAAGCTAACATAAAAGAAATAAAGTAGTGGCGGAGAAAAAACGAATTACATCACTGTAAACTACGAGACTAAACGTAAACGGCATACTAGGAAAAATTAAGCTCGGCAAGGTGCGAGCGGTAAAACTGGCTGTGTCGAGTGACTAACGCGAGAGGCGACAAGGCTTAAATACCGAGATGTGGCGTAAAATCCCTAGAGGATCAAACTGCGGCCATAAATGCAAATTCCGAACATAAACACATTTCTCTGCTATGTCACTGCGTTCCGCCGCAGAGAAAACGTTTAAGTTCTAATCAGCAGAAAGGCAACAACACGTTGAAATAGGAAGGACACGACCAGTTGTGTCGAGAAAAACAAAGAACGAGAGCGAGCGCGCGTGATCGGGAACTCCGCTATTAAGTGCAAACCTATACCCGACGTATCAACACCGATGGCCCGAAACTTAGCCAAAACGACTTCCCTCGCCCTGGTGTAAGACAAACTCGTACCGGAACGAAGGGAATAACCCTTGGAAGAGGAAAAACTAAGGTTTTGAAAGACAAACTCAACCGAATCAAGATTACGCTTAGCCAGCGTGGCATAACGGATCAGCATAGCGCATGGGCATGTGGGAGTACCAGTACTAGCGATAACTAAAGTACACCCTTTACCCAATTGATCAACTTTGCTTTTGGAAACGTAGAGCTCAATATGATCTTGAAAGAAAGAAATGTCAGACCACCTAAGACGACTTAACTCGTCAAAGCGCAAAAAACCAGCAAAAGCAAGCAAACAAAAACAAATGTCTCTGATATCCCCGAGGGATGCTGAGGGCGTAGCAAATCTATTAACTAACGCGACTAAATGCTCAGGCAAAATGGGTACCCTATTCAACTTCGACGGTTTCGAAGCAACGAGCTTACAACCTTTTAGAATAGCCAGAAGAAAGGCTGATTTACAAGGATTCGAGACCCCGCAAGCATTATGAAAAAAAGCTTATACTGTAGAACGCCTGCTGAATGGAGGAATATGAAGACCCTGATTGAACTAACGAAATTAAATACAAGGCTACGTGCTCCTCTTGAGCGGGAAGTAAATAACCTCTGGGAAACCACTAGCCCAAGATTTCCAACGTTTGAAACAACCGTGGTAGGTCTTGAACGTGCTAGGAGCCTTGCTGTGGGCAAGAACCGCTGGAATGTGCGTACGCAGGCTCTCCAAAGCCGGATGGTGAACGCGTGATACCCTGGAACTTGTAAACAAATAAAGGAAAAAATAAGGCATAAGAGAAATGAGGAAAAAATGGTAGACGTGGAATACCGATTGCAATTTATTAAACGTGGACAGCCAATAACGCGTACATCCTAAGCATAGTCAATCACAACAATATACAGAGAAAACAAAAACCCCTGAAATCCGTACAACGTTGCCAAGAAAAGGCCATACGTTTACAAAAGATAAGCAAACACGCTCTAGAGCGACCGTCAATAAAGCACTAACCTGTAAAAAACTATGAAAAAAAAGAACGAACTGGAAAAAACCGAAAAAGGACACGCGCTATAAAGCGCTAAATATCGTACGTGAATCGCTATAAAGCGACAAGGGACACACACAAACCGCTATAAAGCGCTACACAGCGTAGGTGAACCGCTATAAAGCAACGAGAGCCGTCCGTGAACCGCTAAAAGCGCTACATGGAATAGCGCGAAGAGTTCTGCAATAAAGGACCAATGCTTGAATAACGGCTCTAAACACGCGAGCTGGCGTCCAAATAAATAACAAGTACAGGAGTGCGAAAAACCGCAAGCGCTAAAAATAGTAGGGAACCCCAAGTGGGAATCGTCAAAAATACCTGACGGGTCAGAAAATTCTATGATTCGGGAAACTGAATCCCGAGGGTGACCTAGAGGAAAGAGGTAAGGCCAAAAACTAGCAGAAGGCCATTTGGGGGCGATAAGCGTACCGTGCGCGCGAGACGTTTCCAAATGCGCTAACGTACGCGCGACAAGAAAGACTGCAGGAACCAAATAGTTGTTAACGCCGCCCCAACTGGCACTAAAAGCGTCCACGCCTTCGCAACCGGGACACCAGAACTTAGAGTAAAAAACGCTCGCACTTAGCGGAAAGAGAGGATGCGAAACGATCGACGTCAAAAGGACCAAAAATACTGCTAACATGTTGGAAGAAAATAGTGGAAACAGCCCAATCATCATAATCAACAACGCGGCTGACCGAATCCGCGTAAGAGTTGAGTGAGCGTGGGATCCACTCAACTTCAAGTGAAATATCATGTGCGGCACAATAGGCGAAAATTTCGAGAGCTAAAGCATGCAAACGAAGGCTGTTGCTGCCCTTGGCGGAAATAGACGCCGCGTTCTTACTATCCGTAAAGACCTTGACCACTTTGCCCGTAAGGGAAGCCCGAAACGGTTTCAGGCCGTAAAGAATGGCTAACAATTCCCTGCCGTTACTATCTAAACCGGACTCCGAAGAGGAAAACGCTTGAAAGAAAAGATCGAACTCCTCGCTATCAACGCGGAAGGAACACCCACCGCAGGCGAAACTGCTGGCGTCGGAAAACACGAGAGTCACGGGAAGCGAATATCTGGTGAGAGACCTCCCATTGAGTCTGGCACAGTTAGAAAGCCAGAAATCAATTTCCTGAAGGCATTCAGAGAAAAAATGATAGGACCTAAAATCCAAAGGACAATCCCACCCGCTGTGAAGTTTGACGAATGACTGGAGGAATCTGGACATAAGGAGTGTAATGTTGCCAAAACCCGGGATGAGGGAAATAATTTGCCCTGTAACAGAGGCAACCGCGCGTTGGGTAACGGAGTGAGACCCAGATTTTAGTGATAGGAGTGCCCTTAGCAACTTGACAATGCGGCGGTGAGGAATAAATATGCGGCCACGCGAAAGATCCCAGACAATGCCCAACCATTCTAAAACCTGGGTAGGAACCCAAATTGATTTCTCCTCATTGGCGACCACGCCCGCATTGGCCAAATCGGATCTAACAGCCGACGCAGTACTCTGAGCTACCGAAAAATCATGGAGGCATCCGGCGCCGTCGTCTAAATACAAGACCAAGGGTATGCCCCGGGAGCGCCAATGCTTAACTAACGGCCTAAAAACCTTTGTGAACACGTAAGGCGCTGACGAGAGACCGAACGTGAGCACGGCGAAAACAAAAAACCTGGGCTCTACAGAGCTACCGAGGGGGCACTGAAAGCCTAAAAAAGTTTGAGATTCCTCATGAATGCTTACGTGGTGATACCCAGACTTCATATCGAATTTAAACATATAACCTGGCCAGTGTACGTAATTAAGGAAAGTCCTACTATCCTCCATTTTAAACTTAACCTTTGGAATAAACTTATTGACGTGACGGAGGTCGAGAATAAGCCGGCACTTTCCCACAGAGCTAACGGATACCGTTAAAGGATTGACAACCGTGGGAGGCGTAAAAACTTCAATAACAGAACCCGCAAGAAGCAGATCAGAAATAGCACTGTCAACAAAACTGGCGTGATCTAAGGCAGACCTATTGTTACAGAAAAAAGCTCTAGGAGGCCATGAAATAAAAGGAATGCGATACCCGAAACGGATGATATAAAGAACCCAAGGGGAGGAACCGATGTTAACCCAAAAATAAACCTTGCTCCTGAGCCTATCCTAATAAACTATGGGCGCTGACCCCTGCTTATACTCAAAACCAAGAGAGGACAAACATTGTTCATATTCAGAGTCGAAACAGTACTTATCTTGTGAGAGTAAGTCAGCAAACTCCTCCTCCACACGGGCGTTGACATCACCCGCCTTCTAGCCAGAATGCGAAGCTGAATAGTGAACGCCTAGAGCGCCGGAAGCCTCCTGCTGTAAAGACACCATAAACGAATTTTCAGGGACGGTTAACGGCGCCTGTGGAACTACCTGGCAGCTGGCTAGATGAGCAGCCGACGTGAAACCTTGCGAGACGGACCGGGCACTCCTTCCACCAGTGGCCTGAAGAACCGCAGTATCGACAAGGCCCTCGGGTGAATTCACAGTTACTGTGTTGGTTTGTCGAAGAGGAAGCGAACGACTGTGAAAATTGCCAAGAACGCTGGCTCCCGTTGAAGTGCCTTGAGTAAGGGGAGAAGAAAGGTTGAGCTTGACGATTTCGGACCGCAAATCCCTCAACATGACGCTTCTTTCTTTGTCGAACTTGATCTCTCAGAGCCTGCCTCTCCGCAGCACGAGTTCTCTTGTCATCGTCCTCGCTCAACGAGACGGGATTAGATTCGTAGTGTTTAACGGTCAACCAACCGGCCTCGGACGAATCCGCGATCCGTATCTTGCGGTTATGTTCCTGTAATAGTTCTACGGTTTCGTTAAGAATCGAAAACGCCTCAGACTCGAGAGGTAGATCGGCCAAATGATCCTTAAGCGAAACAAGCTTGGCTAACACTTGACCGTTAAATTTGAAGTTACGTTCGCTTCCGGTGGGATTAAACTTGATCTCCGACTGTTCCTTCAAAGAATTAGAAGCAGAAAGGGCGGCTGAGGCAACCTCTTGCGATTTCTGTACCTCAGACGAAATAACTGATTTGTGAAGGGCGAGCTGACTAACAACGAAATCTTTGAAACTATCAAGATCTTGCTTTGTAACAGGCTCGTCTCCCATACTACAAAATTAAGCTCGGCAAGGTGCGAGCGGTAAAACTGGCTGTGTCGAGTGACTAACGCGAGAGGCGACAAGACTTAAATACCGAGATGTGGCGTAAAATCCCTAGAGGATCAAACTGCGGCCACAAATGCAAATTCCGAACATAAACACATAAACGTGGTTGTTAGTGGGTCCTGGTGTTAGTCTTAAGTTTGCGTTCAAATCAAGTAAACCAACTCTGAAGTAAAGACGATGTATATTTTCCACAGACCAGCAAGAGAGTAGAAATGGCATTTTTATCCCCCGTTAATGTGCACCGAAGTCATAAGCAAAGAAAATGGCTAAAACACCACCAAACTTTCGTTGAGTTATTTTTTTTGTATCACCTGGATAAAATGGCTCAATTTATTTTCCTGGCTGGCTAAGTGTTGGTTATTTTTGTCGCTTGCAAAAAACGGGAGAAAGAGACATTCCTGGCTAGGGAAATGCCTTTTTGGTAAATATCCTGGCTGGGAAAAGCTCTTAAAGTAAAGATCGTGGCTGGAAAAATGTATTTTAAAATTTAGCTCTAGCTGGCTTTGGGGACCGGATATAATTTTGCCACAGAAGTTAATAATCAACCAAAAAACAATTAGTGATTATTAAAATATTGCTGGAGGCGATATCCAATCACTTAAGAAACTTTTCTCGTTGGGTACTCCTGTTGAAGTAGTTTCTATGATTTCGAATGCGCAAACGAGTGTTTGATTCCTTACAGCGAGATGGATTCAATAGCTAGATTTGTAAGTATGCCAAATTCCAGTAGTATTATTCGTTGCTTTTCAAATTGAATTAGTCTCTAAGATTTCAAAATTTCTAATGTGCAAAGGGGATGTGACTTCCATTCCATCTTCTTCACTTGTTATTTCAACTTTGTGACTGCCTCCGTTATTCATCTTATCCCAAAGTTCATGCAGTAAGGTTACGATTTTGTTGTTCAATTGCAGTCATTGCAAACGGTTTGTTAATGCGTCCATTTCCAAAGCAAAAATCTGCTGTTCGATCATTCGGTCCATCTCTGAATTGGAATAATTTTTCCATTTCCTTTATACACGTGTCCATTTCTGAGTGTGCCATAACGATGAAAAGCAAACCGGTTTGACGGGTTTTTTTCTAGTCTACATTATTAAGGAGACCCTTTTGGATACTCATCATCTTCAAAACTGGTTTTTCTAACCAACCCTTAAACTTGCTTCAACTTGTTTGACTGGTTCCTAGCTACTCCATTGTTCTTTCCCTATTTAAGCGCGGCACTATCCGGCTGGTTGGGCGGAACCGTACCACCAGAACACACTTTTCACTCGAAATAAAAGAAAGATTATAATACAATTCGAACCAAATATATGACGTGCAGTTCATTCAAACCCCCTGCCGCCATCTTGAATATACCCTCGTACATCTACGTGGTATGCATTTCATTATAAACCCTAATCCAAAGACCGGTTTGGGTAGAATTTTTCACCGGCCGCCATTTTGAGTACACCCTCGTACAACAACGTGGCATGCATCTCATTATAACCTCTGCCTGAATCTGTTTGCATACATGAATAAAATTCGTCTATCCATCCCCCCTATACTACTATTACTTCCCCATGAGACCTTGCAGTACGACAGATGTGAATAAATTAAACTATAATATAAACATTTTAAATATTCAAGGTAAGATAGGAACGAACTTTTTGAATAATTCCAACACATTTAGCAACTTTCCGTGAAATGTAGTCGATGTGAGAATTCCACTGCAAGTCTTGGTTGGTAGTTCAGTCATTAATATCAATATTAACGCCACCGTTGAATAGATTTAAGACAACTCTCATTTGCCTTGATAAAAATAATACAGTGACTTGTTTTGGACGTGTTAATCGTCAATCTGTTTAACATCCAATCCCAGAGAGCATGAAGTTCTTTCCTCACCACAGATCATTAAGGTGTTAACATTTTCATGGGAAACTAGAACATTCACGTCATCAGCATATAACATAACGTGAATTAATTGTATCGGCCCCAAAATTGAGCCTTGACTGGGAATTCCAGTTGAGATTTGCAAAGGATCCGAATCGGTACCATTTACTGAAACATATTGCATTCGCCTGCTTAAGTAACTGCGAAACCAAATTGAATCTGCTTCTTTCCCCTCGATTCTGTAATTATTAATTTATTGAATTGACCTTTTTAACTGAGAATCGTTAAAGCAAAAGTTTCAATTAATCATGAGCCTTTCATATTTAACAGATGACAGCCCTTCAGCGTGATTGAGAAGGGTCACTTCTATGATCCAGAATTTATTAATTAAAGATCTATCTAAAACTAGCTTAATTCCAGGAAGATTCCGTGGCTATTATGGGAACCAAGCTTTCCTTGTTATGGGTTTCCGGCGTTGAGCTAAGAGTTTTCTTTAGTTATTTGGCATTATTGGCGTAAATGTCATGCCGCCTTAATTAATTATTTAAATCAAATACTTCGGGAATATCTTGTAGCTAATAACAGAAGGAGGAGACAGTTTAGAGCTCGCTAAGATCGACGGTCACCTTTAGTACTTTAGCACCTAAAAAGCCGAATAATTGAGAGGAGTGTTTCCAATTCTATTCTTTCTATTATTGGAAATTAGGAGTAACTAAATATCTAAGGGCTTGGCACTGAGATTGCAGGAGGCTTTGACCTTTTTGTTCATAAATTACCGTAATAAAGAGGGCATGACAGTACTGCTTGATTGTGAAACCACCTTGTTTCTAGCGTGTCCTGTTTCAATGACCATATTAGATTAGAAGAGCTGCTCATCTATTTTGAATTTCAGGGGTGTAGAGAAAGATGACTCCGAATTTATAGATGTCTACATTGGACATGGTTTCATGTATCGCCAACTGCGCAACGCTCTTCTTCAGGCTGGATTTGCCAAATATTATGATGAAAGAGGCTCCAAGCTTCTCCCATGCTCGCGTGGTACTTTTGTTAATATCTCTGACACCAGACCAAGGTGCCAAAAATGCCCTGCTGGTAAGTTTACACAGATCCTATGCATTAAAGTAGCTCATTGATGCATGCAAGAATCGAAAACCAAGAACCGCCTTAAAGTGTGAGAGTTGTGTCTTAAATGCGTGAATTTAATATTAAAATTTATCAAATTAAGTTCCCAGACATGAAAGTTACCAATGGCGCGTCCAAAACACTCAGTCATTACATTAAAAGTCGCTTGATTAATGGAGCACTACTAACTTTCCCATACGACGAATCTTATTTTCATTCTCCTTATTTCTCAGTCACTCAGGTCTTATCTTATTCCCGGTACAGTTCGTGTGGCCAGGGGGTATCTGTAACCTTACGTATAGTCATAATTTCAATAAGCCATCAACAGACCTTATTCACGGTGGCCGCCATGTTGGATTTGCAATTATCATGCAAATTAGCGACACACTTCTGAAGGGGCAAACAACACAAGTTCGAGAGGTTGTAACGAACATCTTAGCCACACAGATGATTTGTTTCACGTTAACTGAATGTTTATCACCTAAGTAGTAAAATGGAATGATTATGCAAGTTACTTCGATGTTTTTTTTAGTGAAAAAATGAGCAGATAACGAAGTAGAAAGTCAAAATGTCAAAGGCAGTCAAAGATATAAAATTATTATAAAAGGTACTTAATTCTCAATTCTAAAATGTACTTAAAGCAATGTTATTTCAATATTTCGACCAGCCGAATTTCCGCAATTTGCCTTTTTTCCAATGTTTGCCCCCCAGCATAACACATGGCTAATTTGAATAACAATGTGAAAACCAACATGGCGGCTATCTTGAATAAGGCCTATTGCTCCACACTCTTCTACTGGGCTTTCCTGTTGTGAGTAGGAGACCTTTTGTACATGTTCTACATGGCGCTCTTTTTCGGAATTCGCAAGTTGCAACAAAGCTATTTATAATTGTCACTTACAATTACAATGGCATCAAAATGGATCCTTCTTTGAAGATGCTATTCAGCAAATTCCTAAGATAACTAACATTACTGTTTGACCCAAGCACTCTGTCTATTTCACAAATCACATTGTTTAACTTACAAAAGACTACTTAATGCACTATTTACAATTCTCATTATACAAAGTTCCTGTTAGTGGTTGGATTCTCTATATAAGATCACCAAAAATATTAGAATGGCAACGAAATGAGTACTTGCTGCTTTTGGGGGGGGGGGGGGAGGCTCACGGATTTAACGTTAAATTCGTGAGCCCCAAAAATACAATTCTCAGCATCATGCACGATTTTAGTCATATCCTGCACGTACTGTTGCGTAGGTGTTTTTCACTGTTCACACCCTTGCTGGAACGTGATTTGTACTTTGGAAATGAGATATAAAATAAGTTCCTTCTAACCATCTTATTCAAACTCCCGGATGAAGTCTGCGTAATCAGACGAAACCGGTCGGAGAAATAAAAGCAAGTTGACACGATCTGTTGCTTTGTGCTGCTCACTAGTACTTAATATTTAAAACGTTTGTGCAACGTCTACTCCAGATAATTTTCGTACATCACCTTGCACATGTTCATTACTTCTACCAGTATTTCCTTGCTACGCAGTTGCAAGTAGATATTTTGACCTTTCCTCCACTTTGACTCCATTCCAGCTAAATCCTGATTAACGGCGCAGTAGCGAGAGCACTCGCCTCCCAACAATGTGGCCTGGGCTCGATTGGCTCGATGTGGATTGAGTTTGTTGGTTCTCTACTCTGCACCGAGACGTTTTTCTCTGGGTACTCCGGTTTTCCCCTCTCCAAAAAAACCCAACATTTGATTTGATTTTCGGTTTAATTTGTTGATTTCAGCTTACAGTGTCTCCAATTAGTGCTCCAGCGCAAAATAAACTACCTTTCCTTCCTTCCCTTTCCTTTAAGCATTTCCGTATGATACTAAGAGTTTCCAAGATGCACGCTCTCTGCGTTAATTCAACTCGGCAGCACTCTATTCCTATTTCTTGGCCACAATTCAAATGTGTTTGTTACTAATGTGTTTGCTACTGGTGATCCAATCATAACAGGCACAATAGCTGTTATTACAGTCGAGCGCACGTCTCTGCCATGTTAGTTTCACAAGGCGCGAAAACGAGGCTTTCAGGTCAAATCAAGAATTTCTTATTGAAGGACTGTGATTCCTTGATTCTTGACTGTTTCCTTCGCTTTTTTTCGAGTAATTTGAAGTTGTTTCTCTGCGGACCTAATTTTCGTGTAGTTAAGTATAGCGAGGCACTGTAAACTATATGAATGTGTTAACTGAAGTAATAAGCCCAAATGTGCGACACAAGGGCAGCTTCCATTCAACTACTGTAGATTCCCTTCTTCTAAGAAAAACTTAAATTCTGGAAAGAACTTCATTATTTTTTCCGCATTTCTCGCGCTAAATCTGTTACTCTCCTTTATGTCGGATCGAATGTTGACCCGAAAGCCTCGGTTCCACTCGCTCTGAAGCTAACACAGCTGAAACCTGGGATCAACTGTAGTAACAGTTATTGTACATTTCTTCCATAGCTGAACCAGTTCGTATTTCAATGCATTGTAATTGGATAGTTTTTCGAAAGATTGAAGTGATGCTTGCACTTATCAGGACAATTTAAGCAAATTTCTTATTTTGACACCAGAAAAAAGTCAGGCGGCTTTAACGGGATTCGAACTCAGGCTCTTACGATGCGGGTACAATGCTCTACCAACTGAGCTATGAAGCCACACAATTGCAATTGGAAGCAGGTCAATTTGTTGGACTCATGTGTTCCCGTGAAAGGACTGATGAAGGAAAAAAAACGTTTATTTGAAGTGCGGGTAACCCGCAATCTGACAGCAATTATTGTACATTTCTTTAACTTTCATATCTGAATCAGCTCGTATTTCAATGCATTGTCATTATTATTATTATTATTATTATTATTATTATTATTATTATTATTATTATTCGAATAAGTAAAGATTTGGTAAAACATTTGACAATAAAAATCTGCGATAAAATATTATAAAACAACATGGCACGACGTTTCGACGTTTCCAGAACGTCATTATCAAGTAAAAAAGAAGTAATGAAATAGAGTATATATATAGTGAAGATATGAATAAATTAAAAGGCATTAAAAGTTAAACAAAGAGTTTGGCCCTAATGGAGTCGCTATGGGTATATCCGACGTAATATCCGACGGATATACGACGCGCAATCTGTTTCAACGCATTGCTGATCATCGATATTCTGCCATCGGTCGCCATCTGAGAGATGCCCATGGGAACATTGACTTACTCAATGAGAGCCAGTTTAGAATGCTTAAAAAATGTAGCGCGCACGAAATGGGATTGTCTCGTTTATGAAATGTTATACATAAGAACAATAAAACCCAATTTAAATACCCAGAGCGACTCCATTAGGGCCAAACTCTTTGTTTAACTTTTAATGCCTTTTAATTTATTCATATCTTCACTATATATATATACTCTATTTCATTACTTCTTTTTTACTTGATAATGACGTCCTGGAAACGTCGAAACGTCGTGCCATGTTGTTTTATAATATTTTATCGCAGATTTTTATTGTCAAATTATTATTATTATTATTATTATTATTATTATTATTATTATTATTATTATTAGTAGTAGTAGTAGTAGTAGTAGTAGTAGTAGTAGTAGTAGTAGTAGTAGTAGTAATAGTAGTAGTAGTAGTAGTAGTAGTAGTAGTAGTAGTAGTAGTAGTAGTAGTAGTAGTAGTAGTATTATCAATATTAGTAGTAGTAGAAGTAGCAGTATGTACTTATGATGCTTTGCTGTCTCGTTGCGCTTTTTATTCTTCAGAAGGAGTAACATGATATTATCTATATGCTCCACAGGTGGTTACTACTCAGACACTCCGGCTTTTGTCAGCGACAGTTGCAAGAGGTGTCCAAATGGCACGTTTGTTCACAAAAATAAGGCACCTGGAAAAAGTCACTTTGACTGCAGTTCTTGTTCTCAAGGTTAGATACTAGAATATAGATACAATTAAACTAAATCCAGAAATTTAGGCAAAAGTCAGTAAAGTCAACAACGCACAATCGAAGACCTTTTAACATGAAAGAACAGGCATCATCAAAAACATTTTGTCAATTATCAAACCAACAAGACTATCAAATTAAAAGGGCTTTCTTCTTCAAGCATCCACATTCAATCTCATCCCATGAGAGAAGGTGCTTACTAATTCATTGCTCAAGAGTCGACGACTGTGAAAGATACTACGCTGTCTTGATGATAAAATAAGTCCATTAGACGTAAAAAAAAAAATCGAACCGCTATGCTTCAATGAGCCTGTTTATCTGAAAAATATGCATACGGGTTTGAGTAAGACTTTAAGACAGGCAACATTAGAATGACTGATCTTGGCATTACTAATAACTCTTGAAAACGCTTTCAAACGACTACCA
>NC_090886.1:48985636-48998136 GCF_036669925.1 Montipora capricornis
TGTCAGTAATCGGTAATTGTCGGCCGTCAGTTTTATTTATCGCCGTTGGTCGCTAATCAGTTTACACCATTCAGACGCTCTAACAAAAGAAGTAGTGGTTTTAGAAATTCTCTTGTATGCTTCTCGAAACGGTTCACCGGAGATCATTTCTCTAAACATTATCAAGAGGCCAATAAGATGCGATCTTTTCGCTTTCGTTTTCAAATGAACACATCATGGTCAATGTTTGAGTTCTGCCAAAAAGCCTCTCAGACATGATGGCCTAATCTAATTAAATGGCAAGTATATTACAATTCTTGCCAGATAAATAGAAGAACGATTTGCCAGCATTGAAAACATATTTTTTGCCAGATATTATAAAAAAATGCATGCCCCACACAATTATACAAAACATTGAGGGCCCAGTTGTTCGAAAGCCGATTAACTTAATCCAGGATTAGCGTAAATTCTTGTTTCATGTTTTCAACTTTTTGGTGAAAGTTTCTTTTGTTGATTTTTGTTTTTCAAGGTTGACTTCTTCTAATGTAAAGTTTTGCCGAATATCAGCATTGAACAGCAGAGTAGGGAACAGGGAGTAGAGAAATAAACTCCTTGGTTATTTTTTAATCTGGGATTACCGTTAATCGGCTTTTGAACAACTGGGTCCAGCAGACGAGGAAATGTCGGAATGAGGCTGGTCGTAAGCAGCTCTTTAAGTTTTACGATTTCCAATAGAAACCAACAAGGAAAGAAAGCAACTCTAAGGCCCAAAGGCCAAGTCAAAACTAGATTTGTTGATGAACTTCATGGAGCGTTCATTGTCTCAGCAAAAGAAATTTGATGAAAAATCGAGAGTTGCATACCTTTTTTGTATCTTTTCTTTCACGGCTTTTCTAACGTTTCTAACTTGTCATTTGAAGACTCTCATATCTCGACCGCTTTAGTGATTCATAGTGCCAGAGAAATATGAAGTTCTACTAGAGACGAAATGGAACTCTAGGAGTCAGGATGACATGCATGGCGGTCATAGACAACGCTTCCCACCACTGCAATCGTATGTGGACTGAAACCTGACTCGACGGTTTTCCTCTGGGAGGTCCGGTTTTCCTCCCTCTCTTGCCAAAATCGACTCGCAGGTTCTTTTCCCCTATTTTAAAAGGAAACCCTTTTTTACCCTCATTTATTACATGATACTTAAAGCTGTCAAAAGTTACAAAAGATGAAACTGTCTAGGTAACTCTTTAAAAGCAGTCAAAAATTGTAGTAAAACGATATTGATTAATTTGTAAAGCAGAAATTAAGGCATTTTCCTTTTAGAATGTCAATAGCATTGGTGTTCCCACAAGTCTTTCATACATTGGTATATTCCAGAGGATTCAGTGGTAGTATCACGCAATGTTCCAAAACAGTTTCTTAGATCTTGCATTGCTTTTAGTTCAGTTTTTCGGTAAAAGATGTGAACAGCATTAGAGACCTGGTGCAAAATATAGATTTGTTAATATGAATGAATTATAATAACCCTTTATAGACATCTTTCGCCATTCTTTTAATAATAAATGAATAAATAAGTTAATTGCGCTGTCTGATTTTTCTCAGGGACGGATACATATTCGTTTGCTGGATTTCGGGCATGTTACTGTCTGAATGGATATTTTCGAAGGCACATGTTTGAAGGCTGTGAGTCATGTGAACAAAGACAGGGATTCAAATGCGAAAATGGCACTGTTAGTCTTAAACCGGGTTACTGGTGGAAATGGGAGAACGATACAAACAAAGAATTTTACAAATCCTTCAGCGACTTCTTACAGCGGAATTCTTCTGTTGGAAGCCAATCCATCATCGAGTACCGATACCCTCTTCCTCAAGCATATAGATGTCCAAGACCGGAATCATGTCTGGGAGGTATGAACTCCACATGTTTTGCTGGATATAAAGGACCATTGTGTGAAGTGTGTAGTTCTGGATATTACAAACAGTTTAAGACATGCAAAGAGTGCCCCTCAACAGCATGGATGATAGCACAGCTTTCCGTCATAGCAGCAGTAGTTATTATAATCGCTGTGGTTGTGGTTTGGAGAAGCCGGAAACAAGCCAAGAAGAAACAAGATCGCTTCTTAGTTGACATAATTCTTGGAAAAGTAAAAATTGTTATCGGTTTCTACCAGGTAACATTTGGAGTTCTCGATGCATTTGCATACATCAAATGGCCAGACTCTCTCGAGTTTATTGGGAAATATTCCGAGATATTACAGCTAAATGTTATCCAGATTGCTCCTATCCACTGTCTCTTTCCAGATCTAAAAGTCAATGCTTTTGTAAGATTGTTTACTGTTCTCGGTATCAATGCTGCAGTCATCATTTTAGCATTTATTATTTATAGCATTAGGAAGGTCTTATTGAGCAGAAAGACCTTCCCGAGTCAAGTGGAAAAAGTGAGGAAAATTTCTGAAACAAAGCAGTTGGTCTACAGAACAGTCTTTTTTTTCCTTTACCTAACCTATCTAAGCACCTGCTCCAAGACAGCAAATGTTCTTCCCCTTGCCTGTCGAACACTGTGCCTTGAAGAAAACAATAAAAAGTGCGATACGTTTCTAAAAGTTGACTTTAATATCAAGTGTTCCAGCCAAGAATTCCGACGATCTGTGATTGTTGCATATTGTAGTGTTTTGTACATCATGTTTCTACCTCTGGCTGTCTTGGTAGTTCTGTGGAGACACCAAAAGTCATTGAAGAAACATGGCGACACAGCCGACGATGAATCCACACATTCCCAGCATTCAATTCCAGACATTGTCACAGGATTACACTTTTTATTCGCAAATTACAACACTCACACATGGTATTGGGAACTTGTTGAAACGGCTCGAAAGGTGACATTAACTTCAGGCATTATCCTGATAGGAGGTGAGAGCAGAGCCTACGTTGGGTTAGCATGTGTTATGTCAGGTCTCTATGGTATGTTCTTTGCGTACAAGCGGCCAATAGCGGATCCATTTGAGAACAGCCTGATGCTTTCTTCCCTTGCCGTCACATTCGTCAATCTCGCAATAGGTGTTGTCAGTAGAATACCAGCAGAGACCACAAAATCCTCGCTGGAATCATACGTGGACCATATCATGTTCAACGCATTGGTATTTGGAGCAAATTTTCTCGTTATTGCAATTCTTGTGGGTAAGTATTTTGTTCGTTCGTATTTAAACTTAAATCAAAGAGAGTTGGGAACGCGTGGCATGACTTCATCTGATTGGTTAAAAATGGTGGCCCTTTGTTTGTTTCGCGCGCAAAGTGAATCTAAAATAAATCAATTTGTGACAGTGCTGGGGCAAGACCACAAAGTGATAGATCAACATTATTTTCTAATCCAATCTTGTGCCAGAAACTTGGACCTCTATGGTTGCCTTTGACTTTTCTGCAATGAACAACCATCCTCTTAACTAGGTCACTATATTGTAACAATGAACTTTCTTTTTTATTCGTCAAATTTAAGCATGGTGTGCACATCATTGGGCAAAGTAAATACTGCCACTCCCCGCCCTCTAGGAGATCAAAGAAAAAAAAAAAAAAAAAAAGGAATTAATCGTGCGTGGTATCTTCCAAATAAAGTGTACTGCTGTATGTTAGGGTAAGGGCTAAGGTTAGAGTTCGTGACTGATTCTGCCATGTTTTTTTCAGGGACATGACAACTGATTTTCCCGGGAAAGGGTATTCTAAAAATAAACTTATTTGTGACTGTGCTGGGGAGCCCATTCATGCTATAACAACACTCTTATCTAATTTCCTCTTCTTTAGCATCAGAAATATCTGTTTGCTCATTACTTTCCATCTTCTGGTATAACAAAGATTCATTGAGTTGCCATGTCAAAGTGAAATTTTCAACTTATGGACGGTGACAACTATTGTTATCGCGCATACGTTCTGCGCATCTCGAGATAATACTCGGATTCCGCATGGGTGGTGTCTATTAATACAGGGATATTTTTGCGCAGTTCAAAACTATGCGGAAAAAGCAGAACTTAGCAAATGCTCTTGATATCCAAAAAGAAAACTGGGGGTAACCACGCATTTTTCAGAGACAATTAAGCTTTAATTTGGAAAAAAAACTTCATACATTGCTTTGCATTTCAAGCTTTTTACAAATATTCTTGATTTAATTATCTTCGAAAAATGCGTGCTTACCCCCAATTTTCTCTTTGGATTTCAATAACACTTGTCAAGATCTTCGTTTCCCGCATATTCATTAAACCGGGCAAAAATACCTTTGAATTAGTAGACGCCTTCCTTAAATCTAGCAAACTCAATCAAAGAGGTTAGCTAGGTGGCAAAGCTCAACTAAGCTTAGTGTTCTTTTTGAAACCATCATACGAGTTGTGTTTACTGAAACAAAGTAAGTTCTTCTGAAAATTTTCACTCAATTTCGATCGAAAACACTTCAGCATCTTACAATGTGATTGGAATACAGTGACACGAACAAACATCCGGGCCTTTACAACCACTGGGAAAAAAACAGTCGGGCGAAATACACATTTTGCAAAGTACCAAGCTCCGTTGTTGGGCTTCTCGTTCACTTGCGATACCATACAAACATATTCACTTCCTTTTTTTTCTTCTTTTTTTTAGTCCAGTACGGCAGGTATTTTTTCCGCTTTATCAAAGAGTGGCGCAAAAATCCACAATGGTCTCTTTCGTGTTGCCTGGCGTTGCTTTTGCCTCTTAATGAACTCCAGACCGAAATACGAGGAATGACAGGGAAAAATTTGCTGAACGAACAAGTGCAAACTGGTAACTTTAACGTGCCATCAGTATCTAGTACGTTAAAGGAGAGTGGAGCAGTAAGCTTTGAACTTGTTACTATTCATGAGCAGCCGGAAGAGTCAGCTGAACCTCAATCAGTCAACTTTGGCTTTGAAAAAAGCGACAACGGTGGCCTTGAAGAAGAAGATGCTGACAAAGTAGCATTTGACGCAAGAAAAGAGAGTGGAGCAGTAACCTTTGCACTTGCTACTATCCATAAGCAGCCAAAAGAGTCAGCTGAACCTCGATCAGTCAACTTTGGCTTTGAAGAAAGCGGCAACGGTAGCCTTGAGGAAGAAGATGCTGACAAAGTGGCATTTGACGCAAGAAAGGAGAGTGGAGCAGTAACCTTTGCACTTGCTACTATTCATAAGCAGCCAAAAGAGTCAGCTGTATCTCGATCAGTCAACTTTGGCTTTGAAGAAAGCGACAACGGTAGTCTTGAGGAAGAAGATGCTGACAAAGTGGCATTTGATGCAAGAAAGGAGAGTGGAGTAGTAACCTTTGCACTTGCTACTATTCATGAGCAGCCAAAAGAGTCAGCTGTATCTCGATCAGTCAACTTTGGCTTTGAAGAAAGCGACAACGGTAGCCTTGAGGAAGAAGATGCTGACAAAGTGGCATTTGACGCAAGAAAGGAGAGTGGAGCAGTAACCTTTGCACTTGCTACTATTCATGAGCAGCCGAAAGAGTCAGTTGAACGTCGATCAGTCAACTTTGGCTTTGAAGAAAGCGACAACGGTAGCCTTGAGGAAGAAGATGCTGACAAAGTGGCATTTGACGCAAGAAAGGAGAGTGGAGCAGTAACCTTTGCACTTTCTACTATTCATGAGCAGCCAAAAGAGTCAGCTGAACCTCGATTAGTCAACTTTGGCTTTGAAGAAAGCGACAACGGTGGCATCGAAGAAGGAGATGCTGACAAAGTGGCATTTGACACAAGAAAGGAGAGTGGAGCAGTAACCTTTGCACTTGCTACTATTCATGAGCTGCCGAAAGAGTCAGTTGAACGTCGATCAGTCAACTTTGGCTTTGAAGAAAGCGACAACGGTGGCATCGAAGAAGGAGATGCTGACAAAGTGGCATTTGACACAAGAAAGAAGCTGGATCATCACGCAAACCCGAGAGCGACATTCGATACTCATTTCTGACTGGCTTGTTTGAAGTATCAACTGGACTGACTGAAGATTATCGCTGACAACGGCATTCTTTAGTAGAAATATAGAACCTTAAGTCTTTCAATAATGTAACCTGGCAGCATATGATTATCTTATTTGATCGTGAAATCGTTATTAGGAATAGAACATAAAGGATTATCTCAACGTAAGTCTCAAGGTTTGAAATTCGTCACGGCACATTCCTTCAAAAGTATTCTCCACCCCTCCCCCCCCCCCCCCACCGGCTGGTTGTTAGAAATAATGTCTTTCGTTGACTCTGCGTTCCTTGACTAGAACTGATAAGGCCCAAAGTCTTGGATAATCTAAATCTTGTATCGTGAGTTCCTTACCAGGTAGTAATATAAAGATAAAATGAACATGCAACTGATGACAACATAAAGTTGTCACGGGAGGCAGATCGCGTGAAAAAAAGTCACTGTGAATGAAACGGATCGCATTCTTCCAAAAACAATCACCAAAGCAAGGATTGACATGAACCGATCACCAACCTGCCGTGTGCAACTTATACTGATACACCGCTAGTCGACAACATAAACCCACAGTATAACTGTGAGCATAGCCTTGAGACAAGTAATGAACGAGGTTCAAGAGTCTTTTATTGAGTTCATTTACATGTTAAAATAATTAAACGTAAATAGTTTCAGATTTTATAAGCAAAGGCATTTTTTGAAAGAAGTAAAAGTGTTTGATCTCCTGTGCGACCAGTTGTGCCTGGAGGCCCAGTCAGTGTGCCAGACTGGTTGAAGGCTCAGCGTTGTCGCTTTGCTGTTTTCCAAGACAGGAAACTTTGCTCCGCACTGTCTATTCTCACTCAGGTGTACAGATGGTCGCCGGAGACATACTGCAGGGGACGAGCATGCTTCGGTTTAGTGTCCCGTCCAGGGGTGAGTAGCAATAGTCTCAGTCGCTTCAAACTACAGAAATCGGGATAAGCTCAATCAGTGTGAACCCTCGGGGCTTGAGAGCGACTTCGCTTTGCCTTGCATATATAGCCACAACCATGATGTATACTAATCTGGAGAATATCGTACTTTACAAGAATCTAATTAGTTGGAGCATTCAGTTGTTATGTTCTGATCAATGAACAAGCTCAGGAGTAGACAAAGTCAGCAGTTTAGTTTATTAAATGAAAGGGAAAGCAATGCGTGTGCAGCACCATGTCATCTCAAATAATTAATTAAGTAATTTCATTGTATGAACAAGATTAAGCCTTCCAAAAATGGAATCATGTACACCTGTGTTGACGAAGAGACTCGGTGGTGAAGATGGACTCTCCTGATTATGGACTGCTAACTTGTACAAATATCAAACACAATGATTTGCACAATTTATTGCTATGCATGGTTATCCTTCTTAACTTTACTTAACCTTATCGTTGAAGACCTTTGGAACTTACAAAAGCTTTTTAAGCTGGTAAGCTGCCAAAATGTAGCTTTATAATACTTAAAAGACCTGGTAGTGACTGAATACATGATAGTCTATACCCCATACTTTTGTTTCTAAAATTGCTATATGTTTTAGTTGTTTAGTTTGTATCTTGTGATGTTGCCAGGTAGCTGCTTAGTCTCAATAAAAGAATGCCGGATTCATTGAAGAAAGAAAGATAATTTTCTTTAACTTAAAACAAATCATCTTATACTTCAAAGGCCTTGAGCAAGATTTTTTCATCTCCTGGAGTTCTCAATAATAATACCATGTGAGATGGGGAAGTTGAAACTTAGGCATTAAGGTAAAAAAAAATGGGATAGAGCGGGTTAGGGGATCCTTGGTAGTATGCCTCCAGGCTTGATTAAAAAGGCAAAGATAAAAATTAAGGGAAAATATGAATGATAATAGAGACATTAAGATACCCCGAAATCGGTTTACGGGTAACGGGTAGCGCCATATCTTTTTCAATTTGCAATGACGAAATTGATCTTACCCGGTAGACCCAGCCTTTTTTCTGGGTTAGAAACCAGTTTACCCTTAGAAGAGTTACGCGTAGCGACAGAGGAGACATGATGGAGAAACGAGAAAGTTTTTATCATCGGAGTACTTTGTAAACAGAGAACATTCGTAAGGACGAATTTTGGATATATTTGATGGCCTTTCTTAAAGAATTCAGTGAACTTATTTCTGAAGAAGAAGAAGAGCAACCTTGCTGCTCTCCAGCCGGCCATCTTCAGTTTGTAAACTATCGTTACCAATCCCCGCACGTTAATCAACTCTACGGGTATGGCTGCATGGGAATTTTACTTAAACGGGTACACTACCCTTACCCGTATACCGGTATATGTTGCAGGTAAAATCCGCTTTCAGGTTGAATCCGTTTAAACCTCGGCTAAATTAATGGAATTATGCACTCAACCTAGCTTAACCCCTCCTCTCTCCCCTAAAAAGGATATTTATATCATACATATCATACATTTTTATTTACCCTCGGATTTTTAGAGTAGCTTGGTGTAGCTAATATCTCCGAGCATTTACCCTCCCAACCATGATATACCACAGAAGACAGACCACAACACCAGGAACTACATGGATTGCCCTTCTCGAGCTCTGTATTACGCATCTCAACACATCTTCTTAATGGTGTTATCTTATCGGTTTCTGTATTCGTACACTTATTAATTCAGTCTCAACATTACAAAATAGTAAGGGAACAAATAACTGCACTTATTGGTACTCGAACTCGCACCTCCAGATCTGTAGTACTGTGTCTTCACCACTACACTAAAACGACGAACGTGCTCAACCCAGCAAAGTTCTTTTTATTATTTAATTTTCAATGATTGGTCAATTAATATCTATGTTTGTTGTTATGTTTTAAATTATCAATATCCCCACGTCTATAGAACAGATTGACATCATCAAATCGGTGAATTCAAGAATTTTTGAGCAATGATAAAAATCATTGATGTATAAAGGAAACAAAATTGGCCCAAGGACTGATCCTTGAGGAATACCACAAGGGACTGTGACAAGATCAGATGTTACACCATTTACTGTGACTATTTGTTCACGGTTTTTGAGAATAGGTGTCGCCAGGTTGTTACAGAGGGGTGTTATTCTATACGGATTTTATCCTTTTTGCCGAAAACGGTACAGACGCATAAATTGTGCCATTATGCAACACGCAGGTCATCGGTAACAAGCAGCTTGTCTATGGTTTCAAGTGCTGCTGTTAACAATGTGACAAGGTATAAGATTTCACCCCACGGCTTCATGCGAAATGGACTTAAGAAAAAACAGTAAAGGGTTACAACAGGAAAATAGTGCATTTCAATCACCAACATACATAACGAAACTGTAATTTTGTCATTTCAAAATGCTTGTTGTTGTTGTTTTTTTGTTTTGTTTTGTTTTTTTGCTGAGTATTTGCAATGAGGCATTTGCCAAAATGGCAGAAATGAAAAATTAAATACATCATACTTGCAGGATTATGATAAATTGTAACCTTGCGAAACAACTTTTTGTCTTGTCATTTTTGAAAAAAAAAACACGACGGCCCTCAACAATTTCTCTTTAAAAGACAACCACATGTCCTATGCAATATTAAAACTTCAGCTGCGTTCTTCAGCATAGTTAAGCAAACAGACTCTCAGTAATGCTATACGAACACCCATAAAAGCGTGATAACCAACACAACAGCAACACAACAAGCTACCGGTAAGTTATTACATTTTATAATTAATGCGTGCCAAAAAGGTGCAAGAATAGAATAGGTGTAACAAATCTCAAAGTGAATGGAATTATGGAAAAACTGGACAAATGAGAGCGTGCTTTAAGGCGTGCCGAAAAGGGTGCGAGAACAGCACTGATGTAACACAACTTAAAGTAAATGGAATTACAGAATTCGTACAAAAATTGGACAAATGATAGCTTGCTTTAAGGCGTGCTGAATAGGGTGCGATACCAGCACTGATATAACACAACTCAAAGAAAATGGAATTATACAAAAATTGGACAAATGAGACCTTGTTTTAAGGCGTGCCGAAAAGGGTGCGAGACCAGCACTGATATAACACAACTCAAGGGACCGTTCATTTTTTGTGGGGTAGGGGGGGCTGGTGGGTTTTGGAGGAGCGTAATTTGAAATTGCATGACCCCCCATTTCCAATTTTTTTCGCATGCCCCCACCCCCACCCTCATCAGAGTAAGGAAGGACCCCCCTCCCCCTCCCCTTGAATAAAAAAAAATATATACGGCATCAAAGATACTGCATTACAATTTCGTTTTGTTACATTTCACGTAATTTATCGAAAGAAACCTGAAAGCTAGAAAGCTGCTTTTAACAAATCCTCACTCAAAAGATTGAAAACTAAAACAAAACCGTAGGAAATCAAAGGGCAGAAAACGCAAACGGTTTGAAAACAACGTCCAACGCGTGTATCATATCTGCGTTGCAAATCCCCTGGCAAAAGAGCTTCCCAATTGTCTCCTTTATCCTCCCTCCATGACTATCCCAGAAGCGTGCATAAACGTTGAAGATGTAGCAGCATTGCTGCTAAGACGAGATGCAGCATTCATCGCTCACCTACTGCAATCAAGCTACTTCAGCAACGCGGCAGGAAGCAGGCTGGCCAGAAGTAAGAAACAGGATGTATGGCTTCCTGCATCCTGACGATTATAGCTCAAACGTCGGAGGCACAAATAAAGAGGAAGAAGAAACCGACGAAGAAGAGGAAGAAGGGGAAGACAACGAAGAAGAACAGGAGGAAGAAGAAGAGGAACATAGCGACGACAAGATCGAAGAGAACGTCGAAAGTGAGGAAGGAGACACTTCGTAGTAGTTTCATGCCCCTCCCATTAAATTTCTCAGAGAAAAGCCCTGGTAACGAGGTCAGTTCCAATTCAGGACTCAAATTATTGGTCTTAAATTTTATATGCGCTTGGCAACAACATTTTTATGAATAAAAAGAAAGTTGTTACTATTCAAGGCTGTTATTATGGTACGTTCACTGTCAAAATAAAAAAGCTGTTGAGAGGTTTTCTTGTTACCCTGGAACTGTTTTGGCATATTTGTTACAAATAAAAGAGCACAATTTTTCTTCAATTTGTTAACATCTCTTATCCTATTTTTAATTTAATTTTTTCGTCCGACCCCCCCCTCCCCCCTTTCCTTCATTTTTTTCGGCTGGCCCCCCCTTTCAAGCCATTTTTTTCTAGTGGCTCCCCCTCTCTCATAAAAATTGAACGGTCCTTAAAGTAAATGGAATTGTACAAAAATTGGATAAATGATAGCTTGTTTTAAGGCGTGCTGAATAGGGTGCGCGACCAGCACTGATATAACACAACTCAAAGTAAATGGAATTATACAAAAATTGGACAAATGAGAGCTTGTTTTAAAGCGTGCCGAAAAGGATGTAAGAACAGCATTGACGTAACACAAAAAATTATACAAAAATTGGACAAATGAGCGCGTGTTTTAAGGCATGCCGAAAGGAGTGCGAGACCAGCACTGATGTAACACAACTCAAAGTAAATGGAACTAGACGCTCCATAAAGCGTACACTGGGTTGCATGTGGTACGTGTTACACAAAAACAGAAGGCACTGAATTGGGTGGTATTGAACTGCAGCGTTCCAGTTAATTTTTTTCAAGTGGGGGGTCATTAAGACCATTTGAGGGTCACCCACAATAACCCACATAACTGTGAATCAAATTCTCATCGAAAGATTAATGACAATCGATCGTAAAAACACGAAAATTTCTGCAGTCTCTGACTTTTATGAATGAATGGAAAGGTCGTGATGTTTTGTCAAAAGGAAGAAATTGATCACGTGCTAGGCAACCATAATGGTGTACGTGATCACCTTGTGTCAACTGAATGAACTATGGGAAAGGATATTAATCGTACGTCGTTTTCAGAGTAAAACAACGTACTTTTTAGCTAAGAAACGTCCGTCTTTGGTTTTTGAATTTTGTTGTAATATTTAAGGTGATTCCCTAGTATTGCACTGCGCATCCTGTTCTGCGCATAACACAGCGTAGGCCACGTTCGCATTAAGATTGGCTAAGAGGCTTTATGGTCAAATTTCACGGCTCAGTTCTATTTTCTTTGTCTCACAAGTCTCAACGGATATTTCTAAACAAAACAATGTTTACATTTAACCATAAAGACTCGTAGCCATGTGTGAATATTGATATATCGAACGTGGCCAAAAACATTTCAAAATGGCGACCTTTCACGCGGGAAAGCTCGCTAGAAAGAAGAATGGCCGTTTTCAGAGCACAGCAGTAAAGAGCAAAACAAGAAACTTTTTAGACTCTCGCAAAACAAAAGGTGAGTGATAGCCTTGATGATGCTGTTGATGATGCTTGATGATGCTATGTCATTTCAGTCCGACAGTGAAAGTGAAACCGCGCTATCGGGGAAACGTGTTGTCGAGGGGTCGAGCTGGGTTTGCTTCCTGTTTTCTCCTAAACGAAGTTGGTGACCTATCTTTTTTTTTGGCATCATTTTATTCTCTTACTCATCCTCTTTGTGCTGTAAAAAATTGTAAAAAAAATTACGTCAGAAGAAAAGGCTACAGGGAAAAAGTATTCGTAGCCATCACTCGTGGACACAAAATT
>NC_090886.1:49003136-49065636 GCF_036669925.1 Montipora capricornis
CAATAGTTGCGTCCATTTCAGTTACATTCGAGTATATTCTTGTTTCATTCAGTTCGCGGAACGACCCGTTTGGAAGCTGACGCTTGACATCTTTTAGTGTGGGTCTACCGCGAAAAGCGTATGCCATTCTTTGTATGTGCTTTGAGCGCCCCAAGAAGAAATCGATTAAGGCAACGCAATGCCGATCTTCAGTAATCCAAACAACGCATCACAGACCTCTTCATGACCTTGGATTACGTGGTTTGCTTTAAATAACCAAAGTAAACAGCGCCACGTGGCTTCTATTGTGCATTACCCAATCAAAACACCGCCACGTGCTTTCTATTGTGCATTGCCCAATCAAACACGGCCACGTCTTTCTATTGTGCATTTTGCTGCACAGGAAAAAAAAAACCTGAAATCTAACGTCTTTTATAACTCGAGCCCCTACGGGGCCCGAGTAAATATTGTTTCCTTCCCAAATAAACTTCATTTTACACTACAATGACAAAATCATTTGTCAGAGAATTCCTGTCTCCCAGGGTATCACATTTCAACCCACGTATGCAAATTTGTTAACTCATTTTCACCACGTCCTGATTCCCGCGAAATTTTTCTTCTTTCAAATATTAACAAAAATATTATTTCTCGTCAAGCGTTGCTTTTTTTATGTTCAAATAATCGCTAAAAATAAAGATTTTTTAACAATCTATCCTTTGATATTTTTTCATAATTTAATATTCTCTGTCAAAATTTGCACAACAATCAAAACACGAAAATAGAAATGCAGGCAACAAATTTAGTCGCATTTACCTCTTCGTCGAATTCTCATGCTAAACAAAGGAATTTTTAGTTATTGTGAAAATCTCTCTGTATTCGTTAGCAATCACCCTTTCAAATTTCAGAGAAATCGACCACTCTGCGAACATTTTATGAGTTTTTTTTCAATGGGATGTCAAAAGGCCAAGTGGATGTTATGCATAATCGGGCAAGTTCGGGCGATCAAGTTGCGCGTGTGACCCGTTATAAATATTTTTCACAAAATGTTCCCGAATCGTCAAGTATCACCACAGAGGACAAGAACATCATTCTAAAAGCTTATTCTACGCACAAATGGAGGTTCTGGAGGTAATTTTCTGAGTGGAGATCACGTCTACGGCAGACGATAAATACAAACTCACGAGGCATGGTATATTTAATTACGTTAACACAACAGAAAGACGCTAAACTCATTTTGACGCGAAAATGCTTCACTATTGCCATAAAAACTATCCAGTTAAGCTCGTATACTACAAAACATGATGAATTCATAAAGGCCACCTTTTCCAGCGAAATATTTTATGAAATAAACAACATATTTGCTATTAGAGGCAATCTTAATTTCAAAAAATCTTTAGCTGCCAAATTTCCATTTTTTTTTTTACCTGAAGACTTTGCAGAGAACAGAGAGCACAGATCCACTTAAGGTGTTCTATTCCTTTTTTGTCTTTGTTGAACCCATAAGTTACCGGAGGATTTTCCATTTGGTTTCAGTGTCCTACATAACAGCACACTTAATAAAATATTAGAAATACAGCTCACTTTGATTTCGGCTCGACGGGCGATAGTTGTTGTCGAAGTCCATTACTCCCCGCTTTTAAGATTCCAGATATTTATTTTTCACCGCCTGTCTTATTTATCTAATTGACGTTCCATTCTTGAGCTCCATAAGGGTATATTTGATTAAAGATGCACTAAAACGCCATGCGCGTTACAATGACTTTCGACGCCATTGCAGGTTTAATCATTAAATGTTCTCCTGTGTGCACCAGGGAAATCTACGCATTACTCCAGCCCCCTCAAACCTTACAAAATACGCACAGAAGACTATGCACAAAGACACCACTTAGCAGGGGAGTGACAGGCGAGACTTTTACCGACACGGAAAAAAAATATGAAAAAGAAATGTAATAAATAAAAAAACCAAGAAATGAAACGCAGATTCCGACTGGGTTTGGCAACCCAGTAATATACAAAAATTGGATAAATGAGAGAGTATTTTAAGACGTGCCGAAAAGGGTGCTAGAAGAGTGCTGATGTAACACAACTTAAAGTAAATGGAATGATAAAAAAAGGGGGCAAATGAGAGCGTGCTTTAAAGTGTGCCGAAAAGGGTGCGAGAACAGCGCTGATGTAACGCAACTCAAAGTAAATGGAATCATACAGAAATTGGACAAATGAGAGCATTTTTTAAGGAGTGCCGAAAAGGGTGCGAGAACAGCAATGATTCAACACATCTCAAAGTAAATGGAATTATACAAAAGTTGGATAAATGAGAGCGTATTTTTAGGCGTCCCGAAAAGATTGCGAGAACAGCACTGATGTAACACAACTTAAATTAAATGGAATTATACAAAAATTGGACAAATTAGAGCGTATTTTAATGCGTGCCGAAAAGGGTGCGAGAAAAGCACTGATGGAACACAACTCAAAGTAAATGGAAGTATAGAAAAATTGGAAGTATAGAAAAATTGGGCAAATGAGAGTACATTATTACATTTTTTTAATAAAACTGACAAAATACAGGAGGCAAAGGTCCAACTCAAAGAAACACTTCAGAGAGTCAATGATATCATCTTTGAATTGTATTAAGGAAAACACATTGACGATAGTGGTTTCAGCAAACCCCTAACCCGAATGGGGCTCTAATCTTCTACACTCTAACCAAAATCCATAAACCAAGGCCTGTCGGGAGACCTATAATCTCGGGCTGCGATGGCCCAAAAGAAATCATATCATCGTTTGTGGATCCATTATTACAGCCCATTTCTCAAAAGGCAAAATGGTTTCTCAAAGATAGCACTGATTTTATCAATTTCATAGCAACAAAGGTGTCACATAATACCAGTTTGGTTTCTATTGATTTAACCAGCTTGTGCGCAAATATCCCACAAGAGGAGGGCATATATAAGAACATTATATACAACATACGACGACTTCTATAATGGTAATCCTCCTATCCCCACACGTTTTCTGGAACAAATGCTTAGCATCATTGTCCAAGAAAACTCTTTTGATTTTAGCGGAGAAAACTACCTGCAAGTCCACGGGACAGCCACGGGAACACAAATGGCAGTATCTTTTGCCAACATTTTCATGGCAGAAATGCTAAGCCATAGCAAAGTTAAACTAACAGTATGGAAACGTTTCATTAATGACGTTTTCTCACTATGGGACGTAAATAAATAGGAGATCAACCTGTTCATTGCACAAGTTAACAAGTTCCACCCAACTATAAAGTTTACAGCTGAAATTTCAGAGAAGGAGATCACTTTCCTAGACACAACAGTATACGGAGAACGATTCGAAAAATAATCCATTCTCAATATCAGAACATATCACAAGCCGACTGAAACCTTCCAATGCACGCATTCTACTTTTTGTTACCCACCCAGTGCCAAGAAGGGTTTTATTAAAGAAGAAGCTAGTAGGTTCCTCCGTACAAACTCCTGATAAACGCTATTTGAGGAGACAATGTCTCGATTCAGAGCCCGCCTTGCAGAGCGAGGCTACCATGAGCAACTTATCGAGAGAACTCTATCTGAGACCAATTTTTCTGGAAGACAGTCGGCACTTAAACAAAAAGGTAAAACCAGCGAGAAAATTCTAACATTTGTCACAACATACAGCCCAGCAGTGTCAAATCTTCAAGCTATGCCGACTCGCAACTGGAGTTTTATTCGTTGCCATTGCTGGCAAACATATTCAATGTGGTAACCGGAGTTCTTTAATATATCAAATCAATGATTGATTGATTGATTGATTATATCTCAAAAACGAACTCGGTGACCCCCATTTTTGATTTCTGAAATGAAATCAGCATGCCATGCAGAATGAAACTTCCTGCAAAATTCCGTGGAGCGGATTCAGAGCCACCTTAAATAATGGAAAGTTTAAGGTAGCGCTGAATCCTCCTCACAGAACTGTTTTAAACTTTGCAGAGAGTTTCATCTTGGCCTTCTGATCATTTTTGTACAATAAAAAAATGGTGTCACTGAGTTCGTTTTTTAGATATGAGCAACTAAAGCCAAAATATAGGGTGTTCTTTTTGCAAGGTTTTCCTGTTGCCATGGTAACTTGTACGCCACAAAAAAAAAAAAAAGACTGCATCTTGTTTAGCGATTGATGTTTCACATGGTTACCACAACTTTGCTGTTACATGATCAAGTGTTGTATTGCCAATCCTTGTAATAACAAGGTCTCTTGAAAGTGTTGAAACTGGTTTGAGCCACCCAAAACTGAACACGAAATGCACATGGAAGGCAAATGTATGTGAAGTAAAGCAGACGAGATGTGTGCGTTAACTCAGAACTGAGTAATTTTTTAATGTAGCGGATTTTATACAACCCACAGAAGGCCTTGATACATCTCTTGGCAACGTGAACATGTTGGAGTCAAACCAGGAACCCAAATTACGAAAACTTGTGGAGACGGTGTCAATGTATTTTTCAGGTTTATAGTTGTTGGCCAGAACTAACAATTAGAATTCTCTTTTGGAATCGTAACATAAGATAGCTCTGGCTCATCTTTCTTGTGTTAATCTTGGGCAACAACACAACAAAAGTTAATAAACTCAGCCAAAATAACCTTTCGAAAAATAGAATACTCTGAGTTTTACCCTTGGAAATTAAAACGGAGCTTTCGTCTTCATTTACTTTATATTACAGCTTATAGCTAGTGTTGGAGAAGAACTGAACAAGATGTTCACGAAGCCAACAATGCGAAAACCTGAGTATAATTTTAGTCCTTTGTTAAGATGTATTAGAGATTATATCCTGAAAAATAAGGGCGCGTACCATTAGTCAGAACTAGCCAGTCAGACCATACCATACCATTTGTAAAGAGAATACCTCTATCAATCAGAACTGTCCACATAAATCAGTTTCTTTCTACATAGTATGCATGGCAGTGATGGGGTTTTCGCGAAAACTCTCGAAAGAAGTTTGTTTCATTATCCAAATGCCCTGTCCGGCTGGCGAGTTCTGACTTTTGGTATGCGTCTTAAGGTTTAAATTTCGACAGAACTCAAGTAAATGTCGTATAATTTCCATGAGTTATTGCAGATCACTGCGGTTGCCTCCCAGGATGTATACTGATTTGCCCCTGTGCATGGATCCTTTTGGCATCGAACGGTACACCCCAATATTAGTTCCACGGAAGATACTTATAAGTAAATCAGCAGAAGACAAAGAAGCGCAAAACAACAACAAATTTAAAAAAGAATTAACCGAAGTATGTAAACATATTAGATATTAGTTTTGCTAGATAGATCTTTCTCTTCTCTGCAGTTATATAAACAATGTTCTCGCGGAGGAGCCAATTACATTCCTTAATTATGGAGCTGGAGGGGTGTGACTACATGTGTGACAGCTACAGGCCACGCCAGAGGAACTCGAACACCTATAGGTACTCTGTACGATGGATGGCAAGAGCTTCTCAATCCGCAAAAAAACGCGTCCATTAATGACAGGCGTAGGGGCAAGAAACACACACGACGTCGGAGTCCAAAGATTTATACACCGATCACCATACTTCATTTCCTTTGGTGACGTCCCTTGGCCTTGCGATGGCGATGCGAACGATATGCTGGCCGTTATGCTGACAGGGGAGGAAACCACGTCCTCCACAAGTTTCTTTCCCGATATTCCCAGAACTTAAATGAAGAACTCGAAAATAATACTGAATAAAAAGTGAAAATAAAGGAAGGTTTGTCGGAATAGCAGTTCAAATTAAAATGTTCCCGACAACTTTTTTCCAGCCGTTTGCAGTTTATAAAGAACTGAGTTGCCATTACTACAAAGAAAGTCTAGGCAATTACCTATTTTAAAAATTATTTTAAGGCTAACTTACAAATCGATGAATTGTGAACATTTTATTTACTTTTAGTATTTTTAAGCTTGCCTTATTTGTACTTTGTAAATACTTTTTACTTACTTGTACCTTTGCCTCCCTTTGTATTCCAAATTATTTGTAAGTAGGTCCACAACAGCCTTTGGCTGCCTCTTTCTTAACCTACTCGAATAAAGTATGTATCACTTGTAAACTACGTTGCGTTGTTTTCCTTGACTCGTCATATTTCTCTCCACTTTTCTGCAAATTTTACAATCTTAAGATACTTGTACTCTGACTAGTATCCTAATTGCGTTTTGCTTTCTAAACAAGATCGCGTAAGATCTTTTTGATCTGGTAGCTGGTAAATGTTTTAGTTCAAAACCTTTGATAAGTAACTGCATGTAAGAAAGATAATTTTCAACAAATCTCTTGTTTCATTGCTCTTAGAAAACATCTCCTTCCTTTAAAACACAAAGCTATTCAGTGCAGTGAACGATTTTTTCGAGCTCGTGTACTCAAGGTTCTCGACTGTTTACAAAATTCTGGCTCAGCGTGGTAGTGACAGACTACTATTAAAAAGGCTTTTACAAATCTCTAAACGAGCGCTCCCGGCCTTTTGTCATACTGCCTCGTGCTTACAGGTAATCATTCAAACGAGCGCTATCTATTTAGGACTACCAGGTATCTGTAGCTTTGTGAAATACTACCCAGATTTGTATTACATTTAAAATACTACCCAGATTTGTATTACATTTTTAATTATCAAATTTTATCTACAACATTGACCAAAATGTAAACACTTCCAATTCAGTATGCAGGCCAGACTCTTCGCTTAATTTTTTTTCTACAAACCAATACGATAGAAATAGTATCAAAAATTGTTTTGTGTTTTTTCCAGTCATACTTTAGTCTTCTGACTGATAGCACAGCTCGTTGTAACAGTATTTTAGCAGTAAATTAATGTAATGTCTCGAAGATGTTAGCTCTTTCAGTTATTCTGAAATTCGAGATCAAATACATGACGTTTATGTGTGCATATATGCTACCTTTGGCAGGGCGCGTGCGTACACTTTGTAATCTGCGACTCCAACGCTTACCATATGAAAGAGAAAACGACTTTTCTCTTGAATATTTAAGCCATCGAAATCTTAGTTAAGTTGAAATGACAAGGGCGGTCTGGAGCTGTGAGTGGGCGTGGGATTTGTTACATATGGTTTAGGGGCCGACATATCTCTCCCTCAATGCCGTACCGGGAGGCGAGGTCGGTAGCAGAAAGCAGCGAAGGGCCAACTGCGTCCAAAAGCGATCGCACGGGCCGACGGGATGACTCGTTTGGTACGACGCTCCAGCGCCATGTCTGGAGGTACTGCATTTTTCTCGCTTGTTCAAGGATTCCGTCAGTGCCTGCTTAAATGTTTTTCTGCCCCTGGGATACTTACGATACCAAAAAAAAAAAAAAAAAAAAGATGCTAGTTTTTACAAGGAATTGACATTTCGGTTGATTCTTCAGGCATAAGCGTACCGTAAGAACCGTGCGTATCTGGTCTTTTCAACACAGAGGTGTGAGATCGAAGGTTTCATGCGAACTGGGACGCCTAAAATGCTTTCTTGTCACTCGAGGCACGGCGGTTCACCAGTGAAGTTGTCTCTCTGGCCTTTCTGTGGACGAATTCCAGGACCTACCGATACAAATTGGGCAAGTTTTGAAAGCTAAAATCTTCAATCGATGCTGTATTTTGCCGGTAGGACTGGGTGGCCCGACACTTAGAAAAAAATCTATGAAATGAGAATCGGGGGACTTCCCTTGTCATGGAATGGCAGAATTACCCAGAATCCTTTTTGGGCGTGAACAAGGCAACGACAGGCCCTCATGCATCAAATGGCGCGAAAGTGCGGCGGAGGAAAAAAGTGAGCACAAAACTAAGGAGTAGCCCTGGTATGTGCTGTTATTGTAGACTTTTGATTTCTGAACAAGTTTTTATCATGGAAACTTCGCGACAAAGTAATGCTTTTTTTCGTTGTTATGCTCGTAGCAAAATACTGGCCTTTCGTAAATTTTCCTGTCAAAGGAACGGCACTTGATGTAGATAAGAGAACACTGAAATTTATATTTGCAGATTACAAAAGTCAAGCTCTACATCTCTGTGCCATAAGCGCATTCAAACTTTCCTGATATTACTGTATAAAAGTCTGTTTTTTAATGATTTTCCTGCTACTGTATGCATGCATGTCAAAAAATATTGAGTTTTCTCTCCGGTCTTCTTCTTAATACGATCTTCGCGGAAATTACATTCTGTTCCTCAATAAAACCCAAAAACAACCAGTTGTGGCTTAATTCGTTTTCTCACTGTACTTATCAGCCAAGTTGGACGATGCGCTAGCTGATTTTATCCGTACCACGGAGTTAACAGGTTTTAAAATGAGATCCCAGGGCCGCGCGCGCACTTTGTGTAGCCGCTTTTCTTTCAAATTAATGTTTCTTTAAATATGTTATATTTAGTTATGTATCCGTATATGATATGTATTTTAGCTGTAAATTAATGTAATGTCTCGAAGATGTTAGCTCTTTCAGTTATTCTGAAATTCGAGAGCAAATATATGAAGTTTATGTGTGTGTATATGTTACGTTTGGCAGGGCGCGTGCGTACACTTTGTAATCTGCGACTCCAACGCTTACCATATGAGAGAGAAAACGACTTTGCTCTTGAATATTTAAGCCATCGAAATCTTAGTTGAGTTGAAATGACAAGGGCGGTCTGGAGCTGTGAGTAGGCGTGGGATTTGTCACATATGGTTTAGGGGCCGACATATCTCTCCCTCAATGCCGTACCGGGAGGCGAGGTCGGTAGCAGAAAGCAGCGAAGGGCCAACTGCGTCCAAAAGCGATCGCACGGGCCGAAATCCCTGGATGACCCGTTTGGTACGACGCTCCAGCGCCATGTCTGGAGGTACTGTATTTTTCTCGCTTGTTCAAAGATTCCGTCAGTGCGTGCGTAAATGTTTTTCTGCCCCTGGGACACGTACGATACGAAAAAAAAAATTTATATATATATATAGATGCTAGTTTTTACAAGGAATTGACATTTCGGTTGATTCTTCAGGCATAAGCGTACCGTAAGAACCGTGCGTGCCTGGTCTTTTCCACACAGAAGTGTGAGATCGATCGTTTCATGCGAACTGGGACGCCTAAAATGCTTTCTTGTCACTCGAAGCACGGCGGTTCACCAGTGAAGTTGTCTCTCTGGCCTTTCTGTGGACGAATTCCAGGACCTACCGATACAAATTGGGCAAGTTTTGAAAGCTAAAATCTTCAATCGATGCTGTATTTTGCTGGTAGGACTGGGTGGCCCGACACTTAGAAAAAAATCTATGAAATGAGAATCGGGGGACTTCCCTTGTCATGGAATGGCAGAATTACCCAGAATCCTTTTTGGGCGTGAACAAGGCAACGATTGGCACTCATGCATCAAATGGCGCGGAAACGCGGCCGGAAGAAAAAAGTGAGGAGAAAACTAAGGAGTAGCCCTGGTATGTGCTGTTATTGTAGACTTTTGATTTCTGAACAAGTTTTTATCATGGAAACTTCGCGACAAAGTAATGCTTTTTTTCGTTGTTATGCTCGTAGCAAAATACTGGCCTTTCGTAATTTTTCCTGTCAAAGGAACGGCACTTGATGTAGATAAGAGAACACTGAAATTTATATTTGCAGATTACAAAAGTCAAGCTCTACATCTCTGTGCCATAAGCGCATTCAAACTTTCCTGATATGACTGTATAAAAGTCTGTTTTTTAATGATTTCCCTGCTACTGTATGCATGTGAAAAAATATTGAGTTTTCTCTCCGGTCTTCTTCTTAATACGATCTTCGCGGAAATTACATACTGTTCCTGAATACAACCCAGAAAGAACCAGTTGTGGCCTTAATTCTTTTTCTCACTGTACTTATCAGCCAAGTTGGAGGATGCGCTAGCTGATTTTATCCGTACCACGGAGTTAACAGGTTTTAAAATGAGATCCCACGGCTGCGCGCGCATTTTGTATAGCCGCTTTTCTTTTATATTCATGTTTCTTTAAATATGTTATATTTAGTTATGTATCCGTATATGATATGTATTTTAGCTGTAAATTAATGTAATGTCTCGAAGATGTCAGCTCTTTCAGTTATTCTGAAATTCGAGATCAAATACATGAAGTTTATGTGTGTATATATATGTTACCTTTAGCAGGGCGCGTGCGTACACTTTGTAATCTGAGACTCCAACGCTTACCATATGAGAGAGAAAACGACTTTTCTCTTGAATATTTAAGCCATCGAAATCTTAGTTAAGTTTAAATGACAAAGGAGGTCTGGAGCTGTGAGTAGGCGTGGGATTTGTCACATATGGTTTAGGGGCCTACATATCTCTCCCTCAATGCCGTACCGGGAGGCGAGGTCGGTAGCAGAAAGCAGCGAAGGGCCAACTGCGTCCAAAAGCGATCGCACGGGCCGAAATCCCGGGATGACTCGTTTGGTACGACGCTCCAGCGCCATGTCTGGAGGTACTGCAATTTTCTCTCTTGTTCAAAGATTCCGTCAGTGCGTGCGTAAATGTTTTTCTGCCCCTGGGACACGTACGATACCAAAAAAAAAAAAGATGCTAGTTTTTACAAGGAATTGACATTTCGGTTGATTCTTCAGGCATAAGCGTAACGCAAGAACCGTGCTTGTCTGGTCTTTTCGACACAGAGGTGTGAGATCGATCGTTTCATGCGAACTGGGACGCCGAAAATGCTTTTTTGTCACTCGAGGCACCGCGGTTCACCAGTGAAGTTGTCTCTCTGGCCTTTCTGTGGACGAATTCCAGGACCTACCGATACAAATTGGGCAAGTTTTGAAAGCTAAAATCTTCAATCGATGCTGTATTTTGCTGGTAGGACTGGGTGGCCCGACACTTAAAAAAAATCTATGAAATGAGAATCGGGGGACTTCCCTTGTCATGGAATTGCAGAATTACCCAGAATCCTTTTTGGGCGTGAAGAAGGCAACTTGAGAAGCACGAGACTGGCCCTCATGAAATGGCGCGTAAGCGCCTCGAGCCGTGGAGGAAAAAGTGAGAGGACGATTTCTTGTCAGATGCTAAGTAGTAGACCTGGTGTGTGCTGTTATTGTGCTTTTGTGCTGGGAGCAAAATACTTGCCTTTAAGAGTTAAAGAAATTTATAATACTTAGATTTATATATGCAGACTACCTATCCTTTTTGTTTATAATAAAGTCAAACTCTTGATCTCTATGCAATAAGCGCATTCAAGGTTTCCTCATATTACTGTATAAAGTCTCTTTTTTTTATTGATTTTGCTGCTGCTGTATATGAAAAATAAAGATATAATGGGCGCGTTGGCTAAACCGGTTTAACCGGAGTGACTAGCCCAAAAACTTGGGCTGCGGCGACTTTGAAGACTTGTTGAGAGCCCCTCTTTGCCTCCTTTTGGTGAGGCTCTGCTCTCAGGGTGATGAAATATAACTCAGTTTCTCTCCGGTCTTCTTCTTAATGTGATCTTCGCGTAAATTAGATTCTGTCCCTCAATAAACCTACAACAACCAGTTATGGTTTTAGTTCTTTTTTTAGTTATCAGCCAAGTTGTGGAATGCGGTACCTGAGTTTATCCGTACCACTGAATTTAAAAGGTTTTATAATGAGAACTATGTATATTTGTAGCTGTAACTGTAATGTTGCCAAGATTCTAGCTCCTGTATTTACTTTGAAATTCGAAATGAAAGAGAGTTTATGCATGTATGACGGTATGTTACCTTAAGCAGGGCGCTTGCGTACACTTTGTAATTCGCGACTCCAGAGCTTACCATATGAGAGATACAATGACTTAATTATTTAATTAAGCGATCAAAACTGCATTCTAAATTAACCAGGGCGGTCTGGAGCTGTGAGTAGGAGTGTGATTTGTCTCATATGGTTTAGGGGTCGACAATTCTCTCTCTCAGCATCAGTCGGCATCATTGAGACAAAATCCTTGCTTTTATTTCTTCAGTCAGTATAATCCATTTTCATTGCTGGTTCTTTCCAAGCACGGATTTTCCACGGTACCTCTCTGTGTGAACAACGTAACCTCTGCCGTTACCTCCAAAATGGTCGCTCATTCCAGATCAATTGACCTCAATCTTCAGTTACTTTCCGTCGGTTGGACTTTCTAATCTCACGGATAAGAACGATAGACCGTATAGCCCCTGTTTTGAGATCCCATGTTAAGATCTCTAACATTTTGGAGCCTTGATTAAAACTGGGTGTTCTCCCAGTTTTTCAGGGCTGTGCTTGCTCCCTTGGGGGTTCCTGTCTCGTGACAATGCTCGAAGTCACGCAATTTTAGGTGAATGAGTTGCACGCTTGACGAACGGTCTGCAAAACGTTCTCTTATTTATGTTCCTGCAACCTTCACTGCATCCTATGTGTCGTTAGCGTGCGTTTAAAAAAAGAATGATTTTGCCTTTAACCACGAATCCGTGTTGGAAGTGAGTGTTTTCACCTAGCAATTTGGAATAGAATAATTTGAAGGTTAATTTAGTTCTTTGCCAGCAGCTGTTTTTATCACGAAGCTAATGTTTTCAAACTCACTACAGAATCTTTATAGTGCTGTTTGGATTTCCAGTTTATTTCTTGGAATAACCTACTGAATTTGTTAAAATCGTTTGGTTGGATTGACGCTGTGTTTCTCTCCTTAAACTCTACAAAATCAAGATTATGCGTTCAATTAGTTTCTGTGCGGCTTTCTTACCTTCATTGATAATTATCGAGATTTCAGTTTTTGTTGGAGCAACATTAGAAAGGAACATTGTTAAACGATGGTCTACCCAAGTGGAGAACTATTTATTGAAACTCGCTGAGGAGGGATTGAAAACACAAGAGCTACAGAAGTTGTACGATGCTGCAAATTACACGGTTGAAGAGAAAAATGGCTTTGATACCATCAGATCCGTGAAGTCAAGACTTGGGAATTACTTTGTTAAAAAGGAGACAACAGCTAAGGTACCTTAATTAAAGTACATGTACATAACGACTGTGTTACGATCATAAAAATGCTCACGATCGATTAGTGAACATTCAAAAGCCTAGTTTACACTGTGACATAAGCATAAGCATAAGTATAAGAAAAAGGAATCGTTTCCTTTTTCATATGCTTATGTTTATGCTTATATGTCACGTTTGCATAAACATAAGCATAACGCCAAGGTGTCAGAGCTCTGTTTTTGATGACTACGGATATTCAAGTTAATAGCGGCAGGTACAAAACACAGGTCACAGGTCACAGGTCATAATGTTTTACCAATACAGAAAGTATCCTAAACATTCATAAAAGCTAACCTTAGGCCTAATTAGGCCTAAAGAAATGTTTTTAGGCCCAAGGTTAGCTTTTATGAATGTTAAGGATACTTTCTGTATAGGTAAAACAATGACCTGTGACCTGCGTTTTGTACCTGCCGAGTTAATAGTGCCTAAGATGTCGTATGGATTAAGGCGCTGTTTTCTCAAGAAACTTGCAAAGCCAGTTCGCAATTATCCTGGCCTTTGCGACAATTCGCCAAAAATAAAATTCTCGGTCCGCTGGGTTGCAATTCCTGAGTCTTCTTACAGTTCTTTCCTATTTTGGAAAATATCCCTTTACCAACAGGACCTTTTCAGTCTGTTTTCTTGTCGCCATCATCTTCTTCTATGAAGCAAAAGGTCAGTAGTAGTAGGAGGAGGAGAATTTCTTCTTTGTGCGTCATTTTGGAAACATTGCTCGTCTCATTCTCCAGTGAGGTTTTTCTGGAACTAACTGTGCTTGCGTATATCACTTCTCTTATGCTTATGCAACATGTGTGAACTTTGTTCTGCTTATGCTTATGTGGCAGTGTAAACCACACTTAAGGTGTTGTAGGGCATTGGAACATTCCATTTTTCATCTGCAACTCCCTTATGGAAGGCACAATTCTGACAGTCCTTTGTGCACCAATTCAGATTCTGACACCACCACTCACACTAGAAAAAGTGATAACGACACCCCAATGCATTTCTGAAATACTCATTCCGAACCCATGCTGTCTTGACATTTTATGCCACTGTACTGATTCCAGTACTTCTTTTCACAAATATAGAGATTCCAACACCTTCTTGTAAGCCAAATCTGTTTCCAACACCCCTCAAAACTCTCAATTCCACATTCCAACAGGTACATTTCAATTATGCCTTCTCAGGGGGAAGGGTGGTGCAGATAAAAAATGGAATGTCCCATTCTAAACTGACGGCCTGTTTCAAATTTTATAGTTCATTTGAATGAGGATTTTTGTAATGTAATGATAATGTTGGGCTTGTAAGATTAAAGTTTCATAACTGCGTATGGTCACTGAAAGAACGAGAAAAAGAAGAAAAGGAAAGTGTGCATACATGTACAATAGATCCGACACTTGGCCAGCAATTTCAGGTTCAAAAGTCACTAAAGCAGGGTGTGTTTGTCATAATTTGTATGCAGTTGAAACTCTACAAGTGCCTTGCTTTGAAAAAAAATAAAGTGAGGTGAGATCATTTTCAAACTTGAAACTTACAGTATAGGCAAATGTAAATCCTAAAATTAATATAAATATTCACAAAAAACCTATGTGAAAAATGATGAGATGGTCGACATCTAGACAGTCTTGCAGTGCACTGTGGCTGACAGAATGACAGGTTTAAAGTACAGGTCACTTTTCACAGGTCACTTGTTACAAAACCTTTACTAATTAACTAAACTTAGACCTCATTAGGCCTAAAATTGATGTTTAGGCCTAACAAGGTTTTAGGTTGCTTCAGTATAGGTAAAACAATGACCTGTAAGGAGAGATCTTTAGAATTGTGACCTGTGTTCTAAACATGCCAATGATAGAAATGGTTGTAATTGTTTGTTTTGTATAATTATTATTATTCCTTCAAAGAAAGTTGCAGAGGAAGTTGCCAGGCTTCATGATGAGTTTTACACCAACAAATCCTTACAAGAAATGGCAAAAGTTTCCACGCTTTATAAGCTGGGTCCAAAATACTATTCAGACTCTGACTTGGTGGATACTCTGCCCAACGACTTAGAATTCAACACGTAAGTGTCAGCAAGGTGTGTTGAGCTAAGAAAAGGCAGTCGTAGTATATCTGGCAGTAGGCCTTTTTTGACATATTAAAATTCAGCTTGACAGTGAGGCAGTGAGGACAAAGACAAAGGAAAGTGGATAATATGCAAATATTTTAATTTACATTCATTCTAACATGTTTCTATTGTTTTTGTCCTCACTGCCTCACTATCAAGCTGAAAGTTTGATATTTAATTTAATTAAAAAATGACCAATTATGGGTGTTTCTAAATGGTTGTTTGCAGGTTGTTCAAGCAGAAAGTCAGTCAAAGCCGAAGTTCAGTGAAGATATCGGATCAAGTTGACAGAAACAGTCCAAAATTGATTGAAGCTGTTTTCTGGTCCTCGCTGCTGGATAATGTTTTCAAGGAAAATTTAAAGAAAGATCCAGAACTGAGGTACTGGCATGACAGCTTAGTAACTTTTTTTGGGCAAAACGAGCAGACCAAGATAGCCAACTGTCAACTCTTAGCCCCAAAATATCATCACACTTACACCTGCTTCAAGATGTACGTGGGGACAAGAAATAGAACAAACTGAATAATGACTGTGTGGACCAACTACACATGATGCGGGTCTTCAAAGAGTTAAAGCAAAAAGTTCCATTTAAATGAATTCCAAAATCAGGCCTTCTGATAGGGTGCGATTAAAAAATGCAAATTATGCGATTTTTTCAGGGCAGATTGTGCGATTAGAAAGGCCAATTACGCGATAAATAATGTAAATTATGCGATTTTTTTCTCAGCAATTTTAAGCTTGTTTTATACGGTTTCAGGTTAAAAAAAACACTTTTTTGCTGTCCTAAAGACATTTTGAACATAAAGGAACAGTAATTATGTATCTCGATTGACATTAGTTGGCATAAATAAAAGTTGAAAAGTTGAAAGGACACAGCTAACATGACAAATGTATGATCAAGGTGCTCGTCAACCACAAACTTCCGAAGATGGTCAATCACAATAGGGCCATACCCCCATTTATACGACAGAAAATAAGCCGCGGCTTTCTCTGGCCGCGGCTTACAGAAGACTCGAATCTTCACCCGGTATAAATGGTACAAAATCTACGTTCACGTCTTTTTCAAGCCGCGGCTAATATTGACCTGGGAATATATATTCGTATAAATAGTACCTTTTGCGTATTTTGTACACCGTGGCCAGAGTAAGCCGCGGCTTATTTTCTCTCGTATAAAAGGCCCTAATATTGCACGGCGAGAAAAACATCAGTCCATCGTCCACGTGGATCATGGAGCGTACCTGTGAGGTACTTTCTTGCTCGATTGTGAGCTGTCAGATCGGAAGGAATGTGGGAACTTCCTTCTTCGTCGAAGAAAAAGCGAGCGTTTTCACAACAAACTTATCCATGTGTAAGTTTTTATCAGTTTTCAACGAAAGAAACTACATTTTGCCGAAAAACGTACAACTTCGCTTATTTTTCACAAATCTCTTCCATAAGAGAAGGCAACTGTGTCATTTCAGTGGTGTGTATATAAGGGCATGTTTGTATTGCACCAATAGAAGGAGACTCGTACCAGGTCCCCGACATGAAAAATAAAGCCTTGAACTTCGAATGTTTACGAAATCGAAGGTGACAAAGGTTTTTTAGCCTTTTTCCAAGATAAATCATCTTGAAAATGGCGTATTCATGCAGAAAGTTCTAAGAAACGTCTTGATTTATGTTTCAATTTATGAATTTTGTGCGTCCTTTTGTGAATTATGCGATTTTTCGTGAATTGTGCGATCGGATGCGATTTGAGGACGATTGTGCGAAATCGCACCATCGCGTAATATCAGAAGGCCTGCAAAATTGAACATCCAGTTTGCTCTGCATTTTCTCAAAATTTTAAACTTTTTGTGAGGCTGTATGGTTCCATATTAACACCCTTGGAAGGTGAAAACTGCAGGTTGCAGGTCAGGGTTGCAGGTCATCGTTTCACTATAGCTAACAACCCAAACCTTTCCTAATGCTAACATTAGACCTTAACACTTAATGCTAAATACATGTAAGGTCTTGGTAAAGGTAACTTTGGGCGTCTCGCTCAAATTTCTAGTTTTTGCAAATATTGAATCAGTGGGCTGTGAAGCGCAGTATATTTTCCAGAAAAAAAAAGCTGAAAAATTAATAATTAATTTTTTTAAAACAGCTAACATCACCTTTCTTTGTTTCCAGCCATAATTTGCGCACGAAAAATTATTGACACATCATGTTAATCACACATGAAAGGATTGGGTGTCAATTGACAGCATTTACGCATGGTCTGCTACCTAAGCATGGGCCCGAACACTGATTGGCTCAGCATAACTGGCTTTCAAGTTAATTTTTAGGGGGGCAGAGTTATTCAGCAGACTGCGAACTGCATGCAAACTCTTGAAGCTCGATTTTCTAGGGCTAATTAATTTTTACACCAAAATTACAACTTCTCAGACCTCCTGTCCCGATAGGTTTTAAGGTATCACTTCCAAATTTTCAGTGCTAATTAATAGATGATTGTCCTACCCCAAATAGTGTGTGAGGAATTTTTCCTTTGTCTTAGGAGACTGATTATTTTGGCACTTTTTCTGCCTGAATTAAGTATGAGATGAGAGTTTCGATTTTGGTGCGTGATAGTATTTCCTTCAAAATTCCTCACATGGTATTGGAGTCCATTCATCTAGATGACTAAGATGCAACAAAGTGCGGTTGTTTTTGCAATAAAGCGAAGGGGCAGAAACTTCTGCAGCAGACTTGATCATTCTGAGTTTGAGGCCTCAAAACTAAAAGGCAATATTAAATACCAAAAAACAAAAACTTTATTCAAATAATTCAATCTATTAATTAAATAGCTTTAATACATGTATATAGTTTAATTTGACCCTTTACAAAAAATAGTGGCACGTCAATTTTTTTTTTTCCGTGGACACCTCATTTTCCTTAACCAAGACCTTAATGAGATAATGTCCCATTAACCCTTTGATCCCTAAACCAGCCAGACGATTTTACTTGTCAATGGGAAAACCCCAGGAGTCATTAAATTGGGCTAATGCCCTGATGTACAATGTAGGTGTCCGCATGATGTACATCTGATCACACTGGTCTCAACATTTTATAATGCTATACATGTACATGTATTGTTGATTCACAAAGGGCGGCTTTTTCTTCCCTCGCTCTGACATTTCACTCTTGCATGATCTTTAAATTCACATACACTGGGCTGATATTAAGATTTATCTTGCCACCAAGGTCCCAAGTGACCGCATGGAGTTTATTTCAGGGTGATACATGATATGACATCAGACAACATGACAAAGAGTTTATCGCATTTACTTACAGTGACTGTATTTATTGTTCATTTACTTCTGATCAATTCAATTCAATTTCAATTTCAATCTTTTTTTTAATTCTAAACGCACCCAAAAATGTAGTTGGTATATAATATTTACAAGGGGAAAAAAAGAAAAGCAATGAATAAAGAATTAAAAAGATACAAGCTAGAAAAACAATTAGTTGTGTGTTAGTTTGGGACATGTAAAAGTATAGTAGAGACTGTAATCAAGTACATGTAGGTGCCCCAAAATGAAAATATTCATGATAAAGGAAATTATGACAGTCACTGCTGCACTGTTTTGAAGCTCCCCATTCAATAATAATAATTATTGTACGTACGTTCTGTGCATCTCGATACATTCGGGTTTCCTATGGGTGTTGCTTACCAATACAGGGATATTTTTGCGCAGTTCAAAATTATGCAGAGAAAGCAGAACTTAGCAAGTGCTTATGGTATCCACAAAGAAAATTGGGGGTAACCACGCATTTTCAGAGATAATCAAGCTTCAATTTGGAAAAGAACACCATACATTGCTTTGTATTTTAAAGCTTTTTGCAAGTATTGTCAGATTAATTATCTTCGAAAAATGCGTGGTTACCCCAATTGTTTTTTTGGATTTCAGTAACACTTGTTAAGATCTGCTTTTCCAGCCTTATTCAGTAAACCACGCAAAAAGACCCTTGAATTAGTAGGCAGCAGCAACTTGTTGTCGTTATTTAATAATATTATCATTATTTTGATATTTGGAATTCACAATTAACAGTGATTCGTTTTATCATCATCATCATTGTAGAAGTATATGGCTCACCAAGATATTGAGGTCAGAAGTGCATTAATCGTGGCTGACTAAGGTGCTTTCATAATTAACTTTTGCAATGAACTGTTGCAGTGTTCAAAATTAATGAGAACAGCAGGAGGATAATAGACCTCACCTCATTGCCATCACTTTTGTGCTTACAACTTGTGACAGTTAAATTGCAGAAGTATGGGGCTATTCGTTACAATCCTGGATTTTTCATAAAGAATTTTAGTTTGAGTGTCACTAGCTATGGACTGAACCTTTTTTTTGATACAATGATCTTTTCTGGTAGGTGGCAGAATTTTGGTTCATTTGAGGGCTTTGTCAGAACGTATCCATCCAGAGAATGGCCATTAAACTTTGCTGGCTTTCACATTGATTATGACCCCCGGCTGAGGCCATGGTATATTGGTGCCACATCAGGGCCAAAAGACATGGTTATCATCCTAGACTGTAGTCTGTCAATGGAGGGAAAAAGATTCCACATGGCGAAACAAGTGGCTAAGACAGTACTTAATACTCTGACCAAACAGGATTATGTTAATGTCATTTGTGGCCGTGAAAGTCATTGGGATGATGTTGGAAAGTATGTAAAAGCCTGTATTTTATTCAGATGATATCTTAGATAAGGATCTGCATGTGTAGCAGACACTTTTGGTGCCATCAATAATTTTATTAGAGCTCAAGTCTCAAGGTTAAATAACCAAGCACAACTGTGGAGACTGTGCATCAATATTTATAGCAGACCAATTCAAATGTGAGTTTTTGATGAAAGAGGAAAACCAGAGTATAAAACGATTTAGATAAACATTTAAGCAAGAAAATTAACGATAGTAAAATAACATGACGTTTCGACGACTTCATGTCATCATTGTCAAATGAATAAATTAGAAATAACAGAAAGGCATATTTATAGATTTAGAAAGTGATATAGATTTAGAAAGTGAGTTATTTCTAATTTATTCATTTGACAATGATGACATGAAGTTGTCGAAACGTCATGTTATTTTACTATCGTTAATTTTCTTGCTTAAACCAGAGTATGGAGAAAAAAAGAATAGAAAGTCTTGCAGCAGAGATTGACAAGAAAAGAATCAACAAATTCAACCTAGGTTATGATGGTGTAACAGAATTATTACCAGTATTGTATGTCTTATGGAGAAAAAAAATTTTGTTGAACCTTGCAAGGTTATCCGTTTCCTCAAAAATATCAGAAGTACCTGCAGATAAATAATTTCCTCTGTCTATTGTCATTTCATTTTGGTCAGACAACAGCCGCAGGGCGTTATCCATTTTTATCAAACGTTTGCAATTTAAATGGGCTAGGTCACGCTATTTTAGATAATTTTGTTTGATTTTGTTAATTATGAGCTCTAAACGTCAAATTGGCAGAGCAAGAGTCTTTCATTTGCAAAATCACGGCCACATAACAACTAAGAATGATTTTCCAGCTGTATAAATGACATTTTGATATAGACTGTCACTAATATAAATTTGAAAAAAAGTGGGCCGACGTTTTTAATTACCCAAATTCAATCCATTTCAATCCTCTCCAGTTTTGTCCATCCATGTCCCTTCTTGGCTTCCCTGTGTTTTGTTAGAGTTCCTCCATAGTTTTGAACAGTTATTTTGATATTTTAGTTAATTCTATGACCATTCGATCAGTGCTGAAATTGCCTAAAATTGCGTGACCTAGCCCCTTTAAGATCAGAATGTCATTGGGGTGGCATTGAAAAAAAATGCAACCCAAAATTTGTGCTGAAACGGAATTCAATGTATGTAACATTATTTAGGCTTAACAACTACTTTGTTAATACGTTATATTTAAAGTGCCTATGAAGTAAAAAATAATTAATTCCTATTTTGAAAGGGTCTTCAAAATAATGAAGAATGGCCTTAAAATTCTGTTTTGAGGTATCTTTTTTCTTTTAAGTGATATTTGAGTTTTTGTGTTCTGCAAATTAGCAAATTGATGATGCCATCAGGGGTTCCACTGGGAGATGGATCACAAAATCAAGAATATCTCTGAAAATGCAACAGCAACATTATTCAAAATTGGTATGAGTAATAACCCTTAAGAAAGGTGCAAGACGGTGCAGAGTACATGACGTAACCATGGCAACACTTTTGGCTCCAGCCAGTTTTGGTTATACATGTAAATGAAATATCTCAAATTCCTCTCAAATCAGGCAAGACAGACAGTCCTGCTCAAAACACACACAGAACCTATGTTGCCGTAGGTCTCCCAATCAACTCATTGAGTGTGAGTGTTGTTTGGTTAAGACAAAATGTGGGATCCACACAAACTTGGTCTCGAAGCAAAACTGTTGTCATGGCAACTGTGCAATGGGTTTCATTGTATGCATTGACTGATGTACATTACTGGTGCCAAGTTTGAAGAGAACTGACTGCCCTAATATTTCTGAGGATATTCTCCATTTTGTGATTTGTTTTCCTTTTGGGATCACTGATGATGTCATCAGTTTTTGCACAAAAATCTTTAATATCTCCAGAATGATGGGAGATATTTCAAAAATGAAAACACCACATTTCGTTTCTTCAAAAGGTCTTTAAAATAAGCACTTTAATATGATTATTTTAAGATGGTTTGAATACCAAACTGAAGCGCTGAGCTGTCAACAGAACCGACTTGTACCCGCCTCCACTTCACACAGAAAGGACTTGATAGAAATGATTGATAACCTCAAAGCAGGAGGAACAAGTGAACTCAAGTAAGATCACTCTTTTTGAAAGCAGCCACACTCTCTGGCCGACATTTTACTTCATTTTTAACTCTCTAAATAAAGCCCAAAAAGGCCAAAAACGAAACGGTCATTTTTACTTCTAGTTTTTATACTGCTGCAGCTTAGGCAACCTTGTGGTGGCCAAGTATTGATGATATCAATGATGTGACTTGTTGTTCTTGATATGCCAAACAAGGGCCTGTTTCAGGGCCAGGGGTCAGTGTTTCTCGATGGTCCCAAAACTTTTCAGGCTTATTTCGGGATTGCTATGTGTCTCTCTTTATCATCTAACCCAGGTTGTATTTCGCCATATGTAAACGGTAATCCAGTTGGTCCTCGGATATTCCAGATACCAGCCATAGTCGATCCGGGATCCCGAGTCGTGGACTCATGGGTTCCACCGAAATGGATTCCATCGAAATTCGTGGATTCTTAATTCGTACAATGGATTCTGGATTTCACGCTCTGGATTCCAGATTCCAAAGCTTCACATTTTCAGGATCCCGGATTCTGCGTTCCGTCACATCGGGCGATTGTATTGAGGCATATGAAACGTTGTTTTCTCTGATCTTGTAAATCTGTGAAAAGACCAGCTTTCTAAAATGGGAGAATCAAATTTTCACAATTGGCTTTTCGGGCGCGGAAAGTTAATGGACATTCGAGAAACGGGACCCAGGTTGCGCAAACATGGGTTTACGTTTGTTCAAACGAGTAGCACATAGATGACAAGAGAAAGGTCAAAATTAACATTCACTATGTTAGTTTTGATTAATATAAAACCATGGTTGACAGTCATTGAAAGTGTCAAATGCTAAATCACTTTCTCTTGGACTATGTTAAAAGAACTAACAAATTATATATTGATTTCGCTAGCCTGATGAATTTCTTCAACATTATCAAGAGGAATGATTTTAACACTTTAATATATCTCCCGTTTTTGATTCTTGGTTTTTTGTTTTTATTTTCGATTGTGTCATCTATGTCCGCGACACAGATTTGGAGCTCTTTTCCCCAATGATTCAATAGATGTTTTTTGATGAAATGAAAGTTACAAAGATCATAGCAGTTGTATTCAAACATCAGATAATTTTATTATGCCTTTTTGCGTGCCTCTGAATCAGTCTACAAAATTTTAGTTTCTAAAGAAACTGTGGTACTGCGTCGGTGGGAGATTGAAACAGAAATTGATTTTATCAAACGAGTTGATAAAGGTCGAATAACCACCGTGAAAGATTTGGAAAGCTGACGTTTCGAGCGTTAGCCCTTCGTCGAAGCGAATAGAGGAATTGTGGTTGTTGTAGGAGGTTTGTATGTGTGCGGAGGAGCTTTGCTATTGGTAGATACGATTTCCTGGCGCATTTTCCTGGTGAGTGTCTTGTGGTTAGGCATCGTGGGTTACGGCGTCGTGATAGCGAGGAATGAAACGAGGTCGCAGCGATTTAACAGTAAACAAAATTTTAGTTTCTAAAGAAACTGTGGTACTGAATACTGTATACACATATAAACCTACAACAACCACAATTCCTCTATTCGCTCCGACGAAGGGCTAAAGCTCGAAACGTCAGCTTTCCAAATCTTTCACGGTGGTTATTCGACCTTTATCAACTCGTTTGATAAAATCAATTTTTGAATCAGTCTGCTTAGACATAGCATAATATTCTTTCCCTTTTTGAGTCCTTTAAAAAGATAATGACACACTTTTTTACTTTTGCTGTTTGTTCTAATAGAAAAGCCTTCAAACTGGCGTTTGAGCTACTTCAAGGAGCTGCCAGAACTGGATGCCAGAGCATCATTGTTTTTGCGACAGACGGAATTGATAATGATGGGGACCCTGTGCGGTGTGGCCCAGGTTACTACACCAGAAGTGGTTATGTACCGGGTCAGATCTGTAAGTACGACTGGAATGATGTTTGGGATGAAGTAGCGGCAAGGAACAGATACATGAGCCCTAAGGTGAGTAAGTATTTTAGTGGCATTTTATCAACGTCAGGTCCCATGTCTAGGGGCCTCCCTATGCAGTATATCCTTGAGTTAACCTTTGCGCGTATCTTTCTATTTTTAGAACTAATCCTTCAGCAGGAAACTCACATTTACAACAATTTACATCAATTTGCACAATTTGCATACATTGTTTTTGCCATTTTTGTCTTCGTTCCACAATAACTTTATTCTGATTGGCCATTCTAAACAGTGTGTGCAGAGCCGAAGAACTCGTGGCGTTGTAAAAATAGAAAGATACGAGGAAAGGTTGACTCATAGGGCTTGTATGGGAGTGGCAAGCTCTTACTCGTGCGCTCCAGTCAACGTACAATGTTGGACAAGCTAGGCACATTGAAAAAGACACGAATTGCAACCACATTTCTTGGAGAACGCTGTTTGAAACCTTCACTTAATAATAGACTCCCTGTCCCAGGTAATTGCATCTCGCTGTGGTTTTTGTGCTTCGGGATCATGGACCATACAGACGCGATGCTCTTGTTCCGATCCCGTCACGTCGTGTTGTGCCGCCCCCCACAAGTTAGTCCCCAAGACTATAAAGAAAGTGAGAAAAGCGCCGGCAGTTCTTATCTATTTTTGTTTTTTATCCGGTTGTAAAACAGCATTGTTTGGGGAAAGAGAGATGTTATTTTCAGTTAAAATTGACAATCGCTTAAGCCTTTCCACAATGTCGTCACATTTTGCAGGTTTCGTGCCTGTTTCGGTTCAGGGGCCTGTTTCTCGAAAGTCCCGAAAACGCTTGGGGCCCGAAAAGCCATTTGTGAAACTGCCAACAGCTTGCTTTGGAAAGCCGATCTTTTAACATGTTTTCAAGCTAACTAAAAGAAACATAGTTAACTGAATAGAGGGTAATGTGAAGTGCTAGATTTCTATCCCAAATGAACCATGTGAGCTTTAGCCCTAGTGATGGAAATGGGCCCACAGAAGGACAGAGAAAAACTCTGACCAGGGTGGGAATTGAACCCACGACTTTCGGGTTAGATCTCCGCCGCTCTACCGACTGAGCTACAAGGTCAGACGGGAGCAGGCCGTGGGAACTGAAGACGTTGAAGTCACGGCAATGAACATATACAAGTACAAGGAAAGGTTACGTTTATACAAACGTTGGCCGTGTAGCACTTATATTTGTGAATATATCTGTGAAGTTTGGCGACTTAAATCGTCTCCGTTCTTGAGATGCAGAGGGAAATGTGACACCCGAAAATGGCCCGTAAAAGTTTCAGGACTTTCGAGAAACGGGCCCCAGGCGACTGGATCCCCACATGTTTGAAACCAAAACCAATTGTGGCTCGCGCGTGCACATTTTCCCGCGCTTTGTGTCGGCTACGTGTGATTACTTAGAGTTCTGATTGGTTTACTGGATTGTCTCCGTCCTCTTGATTGGCCAAAGCAATTACTTTGGTTTTTGTTTTACGACACTCGATTGAAACTCGCTCTACCAACGCTAAGAGCGAGAAAAAGCGAAGTCACAATTCCATTTACTTTCTCACTGAATTAAGTTTCAAAATGGAATGGAATAGAAAACCGAAACAATCGCGAAGCTTTTGTTTTCCCTGCACTCATTTATGCAAGTATTAGGGACTTTCCGCTCTACGACGGCGACGTCGAAGCAAACGTCCCTTCAAAATACAACTTTGCACTATCGTAAGTCTTTCCCGATAAAATCCGTCTGGTTTATGTTGTGCAATGTAGGCAAAGTATCCTTTAAATAAATTGGGTACGAGCGACTTCGGAGTAAGATTAGACCAAAATATAGTAAAAACAGTATGTTCGCATTGTCGTCAAAGCCTCTACTTTGTGATTTCACATTCGATGTAACGAAGAGTATCGCAGCATTTGTGCCATAATGCGTTTTTCAAGTGCGGCGCGATTATTTGTCCCAGTTTCACCAGTATTATTAAAGACTAGATCATTGGATAATGCAGTTCTTGTGTTTTGATTGGCTTAGCCATCATTGTATATTTAGCAGTTTAGCAATCGTGAATATCCACCACTAGCCACCGACACTAAGCTGAATAGTTTTTGTTTCAGTATAGAGCGAGTTTCAATCGAGTGTCGTAAAACCAAAACCAAAGTAATTACTTTGGCCAGTAAACCAATCAAAATTCGAAGTAATTACACATAACTGACACAAAGCGCGGGAAAATGTGCACGCGCGAGCCACAATTGGTTTTGGTTTCATTTCTGATTGGTGGAAAATTGGCGCGAGAACTTTGAACCAATCACTGAGTGAAGTAATGCAAAACCAAAGCAATTCGCTATAATTACTATCGACACTCAATTGAAAATCGCTCTATACTAAAACAGTGAGATAATATAGCAAAGAAAAAGATGATTTTATTCATTTATTCCTGAAAAGATTACAACATTTTGGGGCGCAAATTCCGCGCGAATTGCTCGGAGGTGAATAGCTAGCAATTATCCTGCAAAATCGCGCGGAATATGGCCTGATACTTAGCCGACGAGGCCGTAGGCCGAGTTGGCTAAAATCAGGCGATATTCCGCGAGATTGAGCAGGATAACTGTTTTATTATTCAAAACATTGCTGACAAAGCACAATTTTCTACGTTTATTGGGAAAAAAAGCTGGAAAAACTACCATTTTTGTCCGCGACACAAAATTTACGTATATCATAGGATATAGGTTGAGTACGCACGACGAATATTGAGCGCGCTATGACCATATTTGGACATTGTCACAATGTGTTGAATAATAATTAACAACTATTCACCGAAGTGGAGGTGGCTAATTGTGGATATTTACCAAGCCGCGAATCGGCGAGGTAAATATTCACCACTATCCACCGACACTGAGGTGAATAGTTGTTTTAGTATATACTAAAACAGTGAGGTAATACAGCACAAAAACATGATTTTAACTCATTTATTCCTGCAAAGATTTCAACATTTTCGGGCCCAAATTCCGCGCGAATTGCTCGGAGGTGAATAGCACAGGATATCCGGAGTTTGAGTAGCCAATCAACGCGTGCGTTGAACGCTATCCACTTTGTTAGTATATACTAATTAACAATTATTCCATGAGCATGCGTTGGATATGAGATGATAGATAGCCAAAGAGGCGCGTAGCGCCGAGTTGGCTATAATCATCTCATATCCAACAAGCGCGAGTGGAATAATTGTTTTATTAGAAACGCCCCAAAAATATAGAAAACTAGACTACAATAAAAATAAAAAGGCCCAAAAAATCACGCATATGCTTGCCGTGTTTGTAGATCATGGTATAATGGCTCATAAACCATGATGGCTTAGCCAATCAAAACTCTCGAATTGCATTATCCAATGATCCAGTTTTTAATAACAAAGGATATCCGGAGTTTGAGTAGCCAGTCCGCGCGCGTTCAACGCTATCCACTGTTTTGATATATACTAAGAGCAATTAAACCATGCTCTCTCTACAAATATCAGTAACTGCACGCATCAGTTCACTTGTATTTACAAAATAAAGTAGGGAAGTGATATCCATAAAGCAATTATTCAACTCCCGCTTGTTGGATATGGGATGATTAAGGTAGCCAACTCGGCGCTATGCGCCTCGTTTACTATCTGTCATCTCATATCCCACACGCGCTCGTGGAATAATTGTTGTCTAATATATTGGGTACATGGCGCGATCGATCCATTTTTGCATCCCCTCAGGCTCGCATCTTTTCATATCTGACATCCGACAATGGCACTGGGGAAGAATTTCCTGGCAAGCTTTCTTGCGATAATCAAGGTTACATGAAGAAACTTACGAGTGATGAGAACATAATATCTCAGATGCAGGATTATTACAGCTTCCTCGCGTCAAATACTATCAGCGTCAGCAATGTCACATGGACATCTCCTTACCTTGATGCTTCGGGCCTGGGACTCATGGTCACGGTAGCGATGCCTGTTATTAGTAAAGTCACAAACAAGTAAGTATTTGTTGCGTTACATTTGCGCGACTATCGGATATAACATCGGAAATTCTTCATTTTCTCCCAGATTAAAAATAAGCTCATCAAGGCCTCGTGTGGTCAAGTAAGAGAAGTCAAAAGGCGGTGTTATTGTTTTGGTGAGAGACAGTGTATTGACCCAAGGGCCGTTGCCCTAAGGCCTCTCTTTTTTTCTAAGGTTGTTTTTTTTTTTGATAAAACGTTGACCTGTTGTCTTTCTTCCCCAAGTTGTCGAAGACGGACAGTGATTGACTGAATCCCGGGTCATTTGTGCTCACGACCCTCACGTAGTCATGATGTTTAAACCATGTTGTTATGCCTCCCAAATCAAATACGTTTTCCGATAGGAGGAGAACGTGTCACATGTCATGGGTCAAAACTTAATAACTCCCTAGGGAGAACAAAACTCACTAACTCCCTACGGAAACAACGACTTGAACTTTAGACTCGCACGCAATCAGGTCGTGCACCTTTGAAACAGCGGCAGATTTAGTGTAAAAATCCGTGTATTCTATTTTGAATTGGGAGGTATGACAAAACACTTAATGACTGGCCCCACGGGAAATAGTGAGTTTTGCTTCCCCTCGACCCATTGAAGGCCTCGGAGAAACAAAACTCACTGTTTCCTTTGAGGCCAGTCATTAAGTGCTTATTGACGCCACAAACAACACGGATGTTCTAGTGAATCAATAATCCCGAAATATTGGCAGTTGTAATGTAATTGGGTTCCGGTTCTTTGAAAGTTGGGGAGGAAATTATAAGGTGTGGTCCTCTTAACGCTTCACCTGTGTCCTTCTTCTTTCTTTTACCACAGAACAATTGGTGTGGTTGGAATCGATGCTACTCTAGAGGAGATAGAGAATATCCTGTTAAATGACCGCTGGGGTTCAGTGTACGCTTTCTTGGTCAATGAAGATGGAGAGGCCATCTTTCACCCGCTGTTACGACCGAGTACCGAGGTGAGAGATCTAAATTATTTCTTTTCTTTTACGGCAACCTCAGACTGAAAGGGACCCAATTTGAGACTACCCTCATTTCTTCACGACGTTGAGACGTGTTTGCAGTTGACCTTTCGATCAGTAGTTTAAATGCTTCAGCTTTAGGCCTAATGCAGTAATCTCACGGATGTTTGCGCATGAACGAAATAAGATGATAAAATCGGAAGGTTCAGTGACCAGCTCGGAAATTTTCTGCGTGCACGGACCCAGTGTCTCTACGTAGTAAAATGTACGTTTATCAAGGAAGTAAATGCTAATACAAATACACCAATATCACTTGACAGTGCAAGCTATTAAGAAAGAAAAAAGTTATAAATGTATAAGTCCGTACTCTTATCGATTAATCTGCGTGTAAGAAGCACTTCTGAAAGTGTAATACAATATAGACTGAAGTCATTGATGTCCAATCCACAGCCGTATTCGGAATGTAGCTCATGGTTTAATTTTCAAAATTGCACTTCTGTGTGTACAGTATTCTGAATTGATCGTTGACAGGGTAACTGTATTATTTTCTAAGGACATCAATGTTCTGACTTTCATTGTTTTGAGTGCGAATTGCCTGCGGGATGCGAAAATGTTCTTTGCAACGTCTCTCGTAAATCATTCAGCTGTTGTTCATCGCTCATCGTGAAACAGAAGGCTTGTAAACTGGCTGATGATATACTAGGATGAAGACTGAAATGAAAACGGAGAGGAGTTACAAACAGCCATGGCAGCACAATTAATATGAAACGTACTCCTAAGTATAATCTTCGAGAATACCACTACCAGCCCCCTATATTTTCCATAATATATTTTTCGCTGGCCTAAAAATCGTTGCTGAATTTATAGCGCCCATAGCAAGCACTGTCTTTCTCTAGTTAAGGCAGGAGCTCATTAAGAGGAGCCTCTATCTCCCATACTTGGCCTCGGAGTCAACCCTTTCCCGAGTAGATTTATTTATAGAACACCTCCCTTGGGCAGGAGCTCATTAATGAGCTCCTGCCTTGGGATATTCAGCACGCTCACTGTTGTAAAAGCCAATCAAAACAGAGCTATCTTAGCGTCAAGGGAATTATGATACTTTTCGCGGGAAAAACCAGTTCCTAAAAATAAATTTACTCGGGAAAGGGTTGACTCGAGGAATTAGAGGAGATAGAGGCTCCTCTTGATGAGCTCCTGGTTAAGGTTGATATCCTACAATTCCTCATCACAACTTCAGGTTTGAGATTGTATTACGCTTGACATTTTCTTACCTCGTATTGGCCATTGGTGCGACTCGATTTCCTCTGCTGTTACATCTGCACGTGAGCATCATCTTAAGCACTTTACGGTATTGCTTTCTCATTAGAACATACATAAATGGGTCAGCTATGAGGTTTAATAGAAGAAGGCAGCATACTATGAGGTCAGCGGACATGTTTTGCCAGTCGTAGAAAGCATTTCCGATGAGACGGACCTAAGAAGGAAAATTTTTAATCTAAAGAAATCGGATGTGGATTGGTTGCTATCAACTTCGGCTTCAGTTTCAGCCACTTGTTTCAAACTCATTCTCGGGACATTCCCTTTCCTTTCTTTTGCCCGGGAGAAGCTAGGGAACGAGTTTGGTGCGAGTTCCCTCTCCCCATTCTCCCTTCGGTTGATTAGCTACAATCTTGGACAAATTAAATGGAAAATTGAGACCACCCCTCCCCCCAAAATCAGTGATGGGAAAATCACTTATGTCCAGGTTTGACCCTAATTAGATGCACGCCCAATTTTGACATCCAACACAAAGTGTCCCTTTAAGTCTAAGCATTTGCTACCTATTTTCAACAATAAGGTAAGGGTAAAGGTTAGTGTTATTTTTAGCTTTGGGTAAATGCAGCAGTTAATTTTCACTTAAAGAGCAGCATTTGGGGGACAGGGAAAATGGCGCGTTTTGGCCTTCACGCGGCTTCATCCTTGATTTGGGGGGGAAGGGGGCATTTCTGTTCCATTTTATTCTGTCCAAGATTGTAGTGTGCTTGACTGAGTTTGGCAACTCTTCCTGAAGGCTGTCGAATTTGAATGATATAACCACAATTTTTTTAATTGTCCAACCCATGAATACTTATTTTTCAGGGCGAAGTCTATTCCCCGGTTTGTGTGCTGTTTCTATGTAAAACAATAAAAACTACAGGTGCTCAGTTTGAAAACGTTCTAGTGAAAACTTCAAGTTTGCAGACATGAGATTGAAATCGTTAATAGGTTAGGCCCTTTCTTCAATTATTTTCTGCCAAAATTTCAAAGATTAAGGATCTACGATATTTTTCTTTAAATTAGCGGAAGACAAGGATTCGCACGTCTGTTTTTCGTATGAAGTATACTCCAATAATTATATAATTTAGAATATTTGCTATTAATCGTTTTAAACGACATTCCATAGACGAGTTCACGCTCTTGATTGCATCATGGGTAATCAGGGCAACATGGCGGGAATTTCAAAGGTTTGTATGGAAATTCAAAGCAAAATATACTGTACGTGACTCTACTTTATAGACTTTCGCCTTCATAAACCAAACAAATAAGTTCATGTTCATGAGATGAACTAGACTTGGTATCCGTTCTTTGGAATTCCTAAATATTGCTTTTGTCTCCATACATTCTCTGTAATTTTGTGCCTTTGGAATTACAGGAAATGTATGGCAGAAACTCCTTTTAATAAAATAATTTCTACGATAGCCATTCTCTCCAAATTTATTCTGCCGCACCTTTGAGTGCATATCTTCTGTTTTGTAAAATGAAAAACCCAAAATTGCATGTCATGAGTTCTTTTCATCGTTTTGAACTTCTTTACAAACCTTTGAATTTCTCGTGATCTTGCCTTGATTACCCATAATGCACTCAAGAGCGTGAACTCGTCTATTCGGAGGATCACACGTTAATTCCATCCATTTCATATAATCTTTCACAGAGGGAGATTTCTCAATTTTTTCCCAATTAAAGTAATTTTTTCAGATGAAATGATTAAAGACTGGGTGAGTGTTAATGTTCGACTTTGCATTTGCGGACATTTCATTTTATGACGACTGCTTTACTCAATGGAAATTAACTTTAACGTTTTATTGCATTTCTGTCCTTAGTTTAGGTAGTTAGGCAAGTTGGTGTATTTTAGGCTAATTCATGCGACTCATTACAGGAAGACCATATTGGGAGACCATATAAGACGATATGATTTCGTGTATGTATAACTTCAAGTGCTGAAAACGAACTTTATCGTTTCTAGAAAATTAAATTTTCATCGCGCGGTTTTTTATGTCGAGTTAGTCAAGGTATAAAAGCCGCATTCTGGAAGAACGTCTCTTTGTCGCAAAAACAATATTGCAAGTTTCCCCAAAAAGCTTCAGCGAGTAGGAAGGCGAATGAATGCATCCACGCAAGTTTATAGTGTTCAAATTGAAACGTCTGTTTACGAGTCAAGGACCATTGATGCCAGTCACTCTTCTTTATGAAGGAAGAATATTTTTGGAGTACTTATCTGCTCAATACATCTTTAAACAACGTTATCTCCACAGCTGCCGATAGATAAAAGAAGACAGATATTTCGTTTGGCCTACTTGTCTTCTTTTACCAAATAATTTCGACAGCCTTATCTCTTTTTTTATTCTGAATGTTATTGTTGCCCTTGTAAAGGTTATTAGTTATGTTTAATTTTTGAGATGAGGAAGTTTTTTTCTTTAATCTCAACGGAAGTCAAATAAAGAGGATGCACGACAGCTGGCACGAACGCACATAAAGGGCACGTGGCGTCTCGAAATCTTTTCACGCGAAGATTTCCGCGAGGCAAGACTAAACCATAAGTTTCATTTTTTCGTGCAAAATTGAGGACCCTTCAGAATGAAACTTTGATTTTGATTCATAAGCTTTTAAGACCCTTGAGAATGAAACTTCAAAGGGAAGTCTGTGGATGAAATTAAAGGCAGGCTAACTAGAGTAGCTTGTAGTCCTTTCCTATAATGTTGTTTATTTATTCATGGGGAAACTACTGACAATTGCTATCCTGCAGCGCACTTTATTAATCTGTCGGCGATGACTGTAATATAAGTTCATCTTTCCACTGAGCCTCAGGCAAACTTACTGTTAATAGAGATAAAAACGTTTAGCGTTTTGACACTTCTCCCACTGTGTAGTGAAATGATCCACGTTGAAAGTAAAATTCAGTAGAGCGTCATGAAATTCAAAAGCGCTCAGCTCGCATCAGTAAAATATCACAACAATGGCAATTCATTTCCGAAAATGAATTTGTTGCCGACATGAGCAGTCTGTAGCTATAGCTTGGTGTTTGGCAAAACAGACTTTAATTTGTCTCATTTTGCGTTTTATAATGATGACTTTTTACCTTGCCGAAGTAAAATATTCAATTGTCGGATGTATGCAAAGTCAATTTTTCAGTTTTACAGGTGTAGCATACTTTGTAGTGCAGCCTTCGCAATTTTCATAAAGCGTTTACTGTATATTACACAATTGATTTTGTTTATCAAAACTTCACGTTATGCAATGAGGACGAGCCATCTGTTTCAGCTGTATTTAATTCTGTTTATGAGTTATTAAAGGCACTCCTTCCCTCTTGCTTTTCGGCGGAAGAATCAAAGTAAAATCTACCGTGTGACGTTTCCTTGTGGTTCTGTTTATGTTGCACAGGGTGGCTCTAGATTTTGAGTCGGTGCATTAGATCTTTGTTTTTGACCATTCAAGTGAAAGATACTGAGCAGTAGTATCCTATAAATGAAGTTTATTATGCTTAATAGTGTAGTCCTATCTTTCGACTGTGCGAACGATTAAAGCCTTGTTTATAACACTTTAAGTCGAAAGCTTTAGAATCAGTAAAAAACGGTTTTTTTCTCCGGTGGTGCTATTTCTCTTTGCTGCACAAGATGGCTATAATGTTTGGGTTTGTGAATTAATTCATTACGTTTCAGTATTCAATTGATTAATTTAGCTTTTCGATCATTCGTCCATCTTCATTGTGCAATAAAGGTGCTGTGGGGGTGAAAAGCTAGTTCTAAGTTCTCCTCATTTTCGAGTTTTTCCTGTGATTATTCAATGTCAGGTTAGGTAAAAATATATATGTATTTTTAATCACAGAATTCGAAAAAGTAAAATGGACCAAAAAAGATCTTAGCGACACGATAATTGCTTGGCAACTGACTTAGAACTACAACACTTGGAAGAAGCTTTTTCTGTTAGATATTGAAAATGAACGTGTCAAAACTTTATCACTTTATTGCTTGTGGTATATTTCCTGCGTCAATCAATTGAGCTGTCATTAAGAGGACTTTCAAAGTATTGTATTTCAAATCTTCGCAGTAAACACTTTACCTCAGGCACCACGCGCGGGTAAAGCTCGACAGTTACGTAATCACATTTAACGAGATTTAACGCTTGGCTCCTGAATGCGGTAGGTTTCAATTGACAAACGCGCGTTCATCCAAATAGATCCCGCATTATTTAAATTCAAATTTAACACTCCGAATTCGTCATCAGTGGAGTTTCTTTCTTTGTTATTATTTGTCACATTTACGGTCTTCAATCTCCTTCGCAGGAGCCACATTACCTACATCATCTACGATGGCTTCCTGTGGTTCTGTTTGCTCTTTTCTACCATGAAATATTGGTTTAAATCCTTAGAACTTTGAAATTTGATTCTGAATGGTACGCTGTTCAATAAAGTAATTAAAGTCTGTGGATGTATATTGCTTAGCTAAGATGTTTTTGTTCAGCCTGAAAGAACCCCATCACTCTTGGTTTGTGGATTTGCATGGGTATCACGTTCGAGCTGGTGCAACTGGACACTGAGCAATCTTGCGATCATATTTACTTTGTCGTTGAATGTTTACTCTTCGGCGGGACGAAATGAAAGTTTCGCAATTCCAATTAAAGTTACGGATTCTCTAGAATATATATTTTTTTCAAAACGGCTTTTTTTGTTCGAAAGAGACAAGTCGAAAGAATCTTAAATATTGCTATTCTTTTGTCGAATTGTATTCCTTAAAGTGGATAGATGGTGCGTAGACGTGGAAATAAAACCAGTAGGCCCGTGAAAGCCAAAACACTTAAAAACTACAAGCTATCGAGCTTTATCTATCTTACCGTGAACGGAATCCATCCGAAGAGGTACACTACTGAAATTAAGCCCATTGTTCTGGAGAATTGTGTTTCCGTATCGTCGCGTTCGACGGCCGCCGTTTTTGGCTTTAGCTTAGCGCAGCGTCTACTGATCCCTGGAATAACCACGTTTGTGACAGAAACGCGCCTTTTCTTGGTCCTGAAAAGTTCCCAAATAACTATTAAGTTACAGCACAACACCACGATGGCGGGTAATCCTCCGAGTATGGCGTAGACAACGCAGAACGTGCGATCCGACGCGCTTTTTGGAAACCAGTTTACCATGCAAAAAGATCCTCGTAAGTTTCGTGCGAAACTGCCAAACCGACAGATCGGGAAGACAGAGAAGACAAAAGAACATGTGATGGTTACAAACAGAAGAAGTTTTGCTTTGTTGACGGTCATAGTTCTGCGGTGAAAGAACGGCCTAGTTACGGCTACACAACGATCTACCGCCATTGACATTGCGAGAAACGCTGAATAGAGTGTGGAGAACAAAAACACAAATCCTTGAAAGTCGCAAAGTTGTTGCCCGCCCATCCATTGCCCGTTTGTATAAAATAACCAGGATGGTATTGAGAATAGAGTAATCGTAATGAGATCAACAGAAGACAATCCCAATACAAAAACATTCGGGCTTTGAGGCTGCGAGTGTAACAGTTTGGCTGAAGCAAGTATAGCAAACGCGTTTGCTAAAATTCCCGTTATTGATAGTATGTAGAAAAGTACGGCGTCTACAGTCAGACGAAATTCCCCCTGCATTATGCTTCCAGCGACCGATGAAAATGCTACTTTTTCTGTTTCGTACACGCTGCACTTTGGGTTCTAATTGGCCATTATTTGTCCTGGATTGCCTTGTCGGGACTCTATATTCATCGCGTTTGTTGCATATTCATCGTGACGATTTGTTTCTGTCTAACTTCATTTTTTTCTCCCTTTGAGAAACTGAAAACAAACGGCATGCTACTTCTTTTGACGAGCAGCAGTTGTGCTCACTGTATGTTAAATTGTGTATAAGTTCTTAACTATTTTAAATTGTAATTTGCACCTTCAAAATTAACATTCGAAATAGATAACTTATCAATCTTGATGGCTTTCAGTTTTTGCTACGTGTTTTTTCTTTTAATTTCGCTAGGGGCAACCTTGCGTGGATTTGTGGTAACTATGATTTGGGTTTTGGAAAGCAAGCATAGTTTTTAAACGAATGTTTAAATGTAGTGGATGTTTTTCCATACAAACAGTATGACGTAAAAAAAATTATGGAACCTTTTTGATTATAGGAAGAAATGTAAAATATTCTAGTGGAGATCTTGAATGGCGGACTTGATTTCCCTTTGTGAAGTAAATCCTCTTATTCCCACACTATTATAATTCTATTCAAGAAACTAATTTTGTTGGACGTGTGTGGTGCTGTTTGCTTTAACTGTTTTTTCTTATGCTCGGTATGCTCGCGTTTTAATTAATTTCTATTTGTTTGGTCTTTTTCGAATTTGACCAAAGTACAGAGCATATTGATGGAGATGGAACTTTGATTCGTCATTGATCTGTTGACTGGTATTGCAGTGCGAAAGGCCTCCATGCGGCGTCTTTCGCTCGACGCGGCGTCTTTCTCTCGATAATTTGTTTTATATTCGTATAGGCTTCGACCGTATTTTCTTCTTTTAGAGGTTTATTTCGTAATATACCCACAGCTGCTGAAGCTGCTCAAAGAAGCAAGAAGTCATGTCCCTTCTCTCATTTGCTTTGAGGACACTGCACTATGATGTACCGTTTTAAAACAAAGAGATATTTGCAATAGTTTCACCCGGCGTACTTATCTGCAAAAAGGTTAAATGCGGAGATATCAGTAATGAAATTGAACGGACTTAACCGCTGCTTGTAATCATGGATTTATATGCAACTATCAGTCCCCGTCAGCCAGTTTGATAATTTCTCCGGCTGCTTGTGATTGGTTTAAATATCTCACATGACGTTGTATTTCCATTCCCTCCGCCAAAAATCGAGGATGGATACTGGCCGTTAGATCTCTCTCGTGGAAGAGGATGTCACATATTTTCTGAGTAATTTTTTTCTGAACTTTTTCTCCAAATTTCATTTTTCTGCCTCTTGTTGTTTTCTTCAAAATAGTGTACTCTCATGGTAGTAGCACATGGTTAGAAAGCAATATTTTGGATAGAGTCAGTGATGATATCTTCGCTTCTCAGCGAAGTGTCTTTTAGACATAAGATCCTTCTTCAACTAGTCCCCCGTCAAAATGTACCACTGACATTACTTTTGAAGCAAGATTGACCAGTCGTTTGCTATGCATTACTTATTTAAGTTCATCTGATTTCTTTCTCTCTTTCATAAGCTTGTGGACGATCCCATCTTCATTCCTATCAGTACCCTTGAGCAGCGTAATGGCAAACCAGTTCAATTCAATCTCGTGGGTCAAGCCATGATGGAAGGTAAAACAGGTTCGCTGAGGATCGAAGACGCCATACGAAGCATTCCTAAGGGAGACTTTCAAGATGGTGTGATGCTCGTCACGCTACCATCAACTTATTACTATTCATCAATCAAAGACTCTGAGTATGTGTTTGCCTTTAACCTTGCCGACGCCGATAAGCTTTATCGGAGACCAGCGTCACCGCCCCCTGGACGAGTGACACCTGTCAGTTACTATGCCAACGTCGAGGCATACAACTCCACGGAATTAAGGGAGGTAAATATCATTTAAAGTCGGGAACAATCTATTTGACCCCAGAGGGTTTCAGTCTATCATGTTGCAATTATTGCTCTTATCGACACCTAAAGACAATAATATAACTCTGCAATGCCACTTGGCACAGTTTGTGTCCCCTCCCGTGTCCTCCAAGGCATTCATGCGATCATCTGGTAGCATAAGCATAATAAGGAGTTTAAGAAACGACGACGGCTACAGCTACGGCAACGCCAAAAAGCAATCATATTATTGATTAAAAGAACCAAAATGCTCGTGCTGCACTTGCGGCACGCTTTTTTGAACATTTTTCTCCCGTACTCGTCAAAACTATAACGTGAAATGACCAAGTTTAAGGTTTTGTCGACAACGTGGACAAACTACAGTGAATCTTTCAGTCTCACTCTTTAGTTCAAATCCGTCCGTACCAATCCAGTTATAGGACACTTCGCCCATATTGTATAATATAAACAAGATGGAATAATCATGAAATACTTAAAACAGCTCAAACTTATACTTTGAAGTGCCGTTTTCGTCACCGTAGCCGTCGCGGTATTAGGGAGTAGGGACTTTACGATTTACGACGCGGTCGTCAACGAGAACGCCTCGAAACAGCAATATCATTGGTTAAAAGAGAAAAAGTAATCGTGCTGCACGCGTGGCACGCATTTTACCACAAATTCGTGCGGTTCTCTGCACAACAACGACCTGAAATGACCAAATTTCTGGTTTTGACGATAACGCGACCATTTAAATGTGAATCTTTCATTGTCCTTTTTTACTCCCAAACCGCTCGTGCCAATTTATTTCTAGGACACTTCACCCACATTGTACGACGCGAACGTGATGACCTAACGGCGAGAAACTTACGATAGTGCAAAGTTATATTTTGAGGTGACGTTTTCATCAACGTCGCCGTCGTAGATCGTAAAGTCCCTAGTTTAAGATCTGCGACGCGACGGTAACGAAAACGTAATTTAAAATTGCAAGTTCAGGTTCATTAATCGTTTTCGTCGTTATGTCGGCTTGTCTATCTTCTAAAAACTGATGTAACCTTCCAGGAACTGAATTAGGAGGTGCGGTATTGAATCTACGACGGAAAATTCAAATTCGCTGCCTTTTGTTCACGTTCTCCGTAAAACTTGAGAATTGGTCATTTCACGTCGTAGATTTGCCGAAAACGTGAAAGAAATGTACAAAAACTAGAAATGCACGTGCAGAGCGTGCAAAGCTATTGTTTTTGCTCATTAAATATGCGAAATTTGTGACGTTTTCGTTGCCGTCGCGTCGTAGATCTTAAACTCCCTATTAAAATTAGGGTACTTAAGCAACGCGACGGCGACGGCACCGAGAACGTCATCTCAAAATATAAATTCGCGTCATTGTAATCACTTTGTAAACATGTCAACCCTTCTTATATGACAAGGGTGTGGTAGTTCCTCAAAAATGACATTGGTCGGAACGGCGCTTAATTCAGGGGAGAAAATGAAAATTTATCTTCAAGTGCTGACGTCCTTCATAAAACCTCAAATTTGGCTATTTCACCTTGTTGTTTTACAGACGACGGCAAAGAAATGGACAAAAGTGAAAAGTGCACGTGCAGGGCGTGCAAGGCTATTGTTTTTGGCCACAAAATGTGCAAATTTGTGACGTTCTCGTTGTCGTCGCCGTTGGCGTTGCTTAGGCACCCTAATGTTATCCTTCTCACGGGGCGCGTTACACCTCAAACATATATAGCTGCAATTATTAAGTTTTGAAAGCACTCACGCAAATATACTGAATAATAGAAATGATTCATTTTAGGTCTTTGGTGACCTGTACACAAGTCTGAACGTACAGTATAATCTTCCATCCTTTCCTGATGTTCACGTAACCTATGAGGCTTCCACCGTTATGTTGAGTGCAAAGACCTACTGCCATCCAAACAACTTTTTATTCAGAGAAAATAGCACTGATATCGCCATCGCTGCTCATCGTTTCCTTAACGGACAAGACGATGATAGCATTGGGTGCCCGCAAGGACAGTTTCGAGCTTCCGTTAGGTGAAGTAAAATGAATTATTACGCTATATTTTTACAGGATGACAGTTTAAAGGAGCAAAAAATATCACTTCAAACCTCGGGAAAAACTGTTCACAATCAAATGTGTTGACATTATTTTAAAGAAAGCGCTTGTATCATAGAATTGCTTACCGGTACTTTTGTTCTCAAAATTTCCTGGGTGCCGCTATCTTGAATAATTGTGACATTTTACGGTTGTCATGTTGTTTTGACACACAAGCTGACAGGGCAACCGTAAAAAGATGGCAACGCCAGGGAAGTTTGAAACCACAGTAAGAAAAAGTCTGATTTTAAAATTCATTTTATTCTAATAGATAGGAAAATTGATCGTTGACATTACAAGCAATTCGTTATTAGGTAGGTTCCCTTTAAAGATCTACAATCTTGGACAAAACGTGTAGAGAGAAAGAAACATTTTCGGCGCTCCAAAAACTTATCCAAATGTTTTCCGCTTAAAAGCCGCTCTTTCCCGTCCCCCCAAACTCAGTGTTGATTTATCTTGGTCGGAAATATACTGTAGAACAGATGATGTTTTAAACTGACTTTTATCGCCACGGAAAAAATCGTTTTACTGGTTTACTCTCTTTTGCGTGGACTGTTGATCGCCAGCTTGGATTGTCTACCATGTTTGGTTGAGTGCGAGCTGAAGCGTGGCGCGACTCTTTTACAAAGCGTTTTCGTGTTCAAGTAAAGAAACCCAATTGGTAGGAGGCGACTATCTGGCTTTTCGCAAAACACGGCGGGGTCAATTCGGGATGACTGAAAACAAATTCAGATCGCGTTTGAAAGTCATTTCACCAGGAAGGATTTGAAATTCATCGCCCACCATTAATAAACCAACTCTTATGACCTTTGGTAACTCTAGAAGATTCCCAGATTGTAATTGCCACTCTTTGTAGTCTCTCTTATCCACGTTTTTTCTCGCATGTCTCAGACCAGATGTGCAGATTACGTCGTTGATAGAACAAACTTGGAAGAATCGATCGAGTGATATTTTGAAAGATGTTCCATGGACATACGTTGGCACGCAGAGTGGCGTCTTTCGCTCGTACCCTGGCCATCGCGCAAGGAAGAACTTTGATCCTACCAAGTAAGCTTTATCTTCAAAAGGTCACTTGTAGTTCATTTGTGATTAAGGTTTCGCAATGTCCGTGCGGAAGAAAAACTTTGTAGAGACATTGCAGCATTCTGGCCGTGCGGAAATTAGATGAGAGGTTCCCTCAACCTTTTGGCACAATTTTCTCCAGGTGGTAACACAGAAAACTTCGTTTCTACTGGAACGCTTGCTAGGCAAGCTACAAAAAGCAGCTTAATGTTCCGACTATCGCACTTTAGCGTGGAATGCGATTTGCGTTAGAGTTCTGTTTTAGGGTCGTTGAATGCGATTTGCGTTAGAATTGTGTTTTAGGGTTTATTTACGTTGATTGTTTTCTTTATGAAATCTCAGACGCCCATGGTATCATAGAGCTCTGGTTAATCCATCCAAAACAGCTGTGTCCAACGCCTACATGGATGCCAACGGAATCGGTAAAGTTATTACTATATCAGAAGCTGTTTTCCAGGCCTTGCCACAAAACGCGTCTGGTGGCAGTTGCGACAGCCTGGAAAACTTCCGGGGAGGCTGTCCCTGCACAAGGTATGTCATCTTAACGTGTAGAATCTGTCAATCATGCTTAACGTAAAAATAAGAGTCAGTTGATTCAGCACCAGAGCAAAGCCTGTCTAAGCAATGTGGAGGACCACATCACGTGATGCTGATTCAGGGTCTGATCTCTTAGTACCAGTTCTCTCATCGTTACGTCAATGCTTCTCTTCCAGTAACGTGCCTGTCCCGATTTGCGCTTGAATTATTGCCTTGCTCTTACAACACTCGTTCAAGTTAATAGTGTTTTATCTCGTTTTCTTTTTGTTTTTTCAGGCATACTCAGTGTATTTCAGGGAAATGCCGTGTGTATCCCGGCAACCGATCCTTATGCGCCGCTGATCGCGTGGAAGCAGTTACTGCTCTAGACATTTTGTACAACGATTTTCATCTCCGTGTTTATGATCTGTTAAGGAGCTCAAAAGATGAGCGGTCATGCGGAATGAACTACACCTGCCCTGATGGGGAACATCTTTGTCAAACCAGGCAAGAGATCCTTTGATTTACATACAGAAAGGCTCTCCATTCTCAAACAATAGACTCATTGCATGAAAGGCGCTGAAATTTGAATAACGATCGATACTTATAGAGTGTTTTCACGGGACTTCACGGCGGCCATGTTGGTGTCCTTAAACAAAGAAACGGCGGCCATGTTGGTGTTCCTAACTAATCCTCGGGAATTGGGCTCTATTATCATGCAAACGTTTTCTTTTGTTTCGGTGGAAAAACAAGGTTACTGATCACGTGAGTGGAAACATTCCATATATCTTAAGCCTCACATCTACGCGAGAAATCCTTTGTTTAAAAAACATTAGCAGGGGGCTCAAGATGTATAATTATTGTTATTCAAATTTCAGCGTTTTATTTCAGCGGACATTTCGTAACAATTACGCGACGCAATATCCCATGTTAATATTACAAGCTTATCCGCTGTAAAAAGAATGAAAACAGGCAGAATTAGAGCTTTATTTCAATAAGAAATGCGTTTCTGAGCTAAGCCGCGCTGATCTACAGTATTTACGTCAAAAAACCACTTCGAAAACGGTTAGCTTTCAGTTGTTTTGCTGGGTACCACTACAGTAAGGGGCCCTGTTCTCGGCCACTTTTTGTTCAACGTTTATTTTTAGCGCCGCAAATGAATCTGAATAAAAAGCAATTGCTTCCAAAGGTAGCTTTATTCCTTGTCTTTCGTCCTGCCGAGTTTTGAATTTACAGCTACTATATACTGTGAGCAAATCGAGGTTACACGAAGGTAGGTGAATTTGATTTCCACGAGAACGTGTTTGTTTACGGCTAGTCGAATTACATGGTCTAATTCAAGTTTGTATTTTATCCGTATAGGAGGCCTAAATGAGCCAATTCTTGGCATAATGAACGTAGAGTGATAAAGCTTTCTGTTAAATATAAACTTTTCCTGGCCTATTTTATTTTACCTAAATTCACCCCTCAATATTTCCTTAGTACTTCTTCGTATTTGCCTATTCTCGGCCACCCTGCTGGCCGTAGACAACACTAAAAAGTGCTCTTAGTTTTGTATGGAGTTTTCTTGTCAAATCATTTGTAAAAGTAAAGCTGTAATGGGGTGGCATGTTCCGACAGAAGCTATAAATTAAAATTATGAGTTTTGACTTACCGGACCCCGTTTTGAAATACCCAACTCTTTTTTAGCCTCGCTTGCCAGTGTATTTACGAGAAAAACTAGGTGTGCCAAAAAGGTCCTTTTCTAACATGAAACAAAGCTCGTTAAGGATACTTTGTGGTCGAAATATCAAACACAAGCCTTATTAGTGACTTAACAACAAAAATTGGTGATAAAACGTTGTTTATTGCGAGGAATCGAGGGCACTCTTTTGTGGCTGAGAACTGGGCTCGCTGGCCGATAACTGGGCCCACGAACGAAGCCTCCATTTTCGTTATTACTCGGGAGAAAACAGCGTTGAGCAGTCGATAGCTTTACATGTGTAAACTGAATGCTGAAGCTAGGTGTCGTTGAAATTTCAAGTCCTTACGGCTATTCCAAGGTAAGAAATACAAGTTTACGTTTTTTGTGGCCGAGAACTGGGCCCCATACTGTATGTCAATACTCAAAAAATTAAACTTTTCGGGAGCTTGTCTCGTTAGTCTAGTGGATATTGAAAACTGTATCAAGAACCCATAGATCCGAGTTTGACTCTTTGCTTCGTCAATTCGGAATCTTCTCTGCATATTAAAAATATTCGTTTCTTTGAAGTAGATTTGAAGCTTGAAGTTGATTGTACGTACTTCGTGTAAGTTGAGTAAAGAGGGAAACCGCCGTTTGAGAGATGAGTCTATTGTTGAAGAAACGTTTTAATAGTTACACAATCACTTTCCTTTCAGCACCAGTGTGCCCTCCATGTCGTCTCTTTCCTGACATTGTAACATTCTTCCCATTCCAACAACAAACACGAAGAATTCGTGCGATCTTCAAAGGACATGGAGTTTTCCTATTGCCTGATTTTCTTTTTGTAGCAAGTGTTTTGGAAGAGTACATTCGAGCAGTAAGAATGACAGCAAAAAGAAAGATTGTCACAATTGCTTCTGTTTCAACTTTCTCCTTAGATGCTACCTTTTAGATAACCTGGCCAACTTGGTCACGGACCCAGACTTCCTCCTTGTCAGCACCAAAGACGCGCGCGAATACGAACGTGTTAGCCTGGGACGAAAGGAGGGAGACATCATGAAACTTCTTGTAACAAAACACAAGTTCTTCGTTCCAAATCAACGAGTTGATTTCCAGGGAATATGCAGCGTATCACCTTATGCACCTAAGGTACTCATGTTCCATAAATCCATTCTTGGCCGCCAAAAACAGGTGTACATAGCCTGTGCATTGAAATACTTATTTTGAACGAATCAGTTTTCTCAGCATTTTTTCAGATTTGTCCAGAAGCCCCTAATTAGATGCACGCGGATTTCATTAAGCGTCACGAAGTGTCCCCTTACTATTCTGCCCAACGTCAACATCATTCGCGTATCGGAACACAGACATTGAACGTCATAGAGTGTCCTCAAAATGCTGCTGCTCGAGTATTGATAAACAGCTGCATTTACCGTAAGCTAAAACTAACGCTTACCTTTACCTTTGGACTTAGGTAGCAAAGGCTTAGATTTAAAGGGACAGTTCGTGTTGGATGTCAAAATTGGGCGTGCCTCTGACTGGGTGGATTTCTGGACACAAGCGTTTACAGCCGAACTATGTCACGCGTGGCCAGTATCCACCAGACTGAAATGAACATCCAAATTCCTATTTAGAGCTTCCGAGATTTGGTACGAAAAACGCACAATAACTGAACAATAATTCATCAAACGCTTGAAATAGTTTTCACTTTTCAAACAATGTTTATTTTATGTTAAAACGAAAGTTCATCGCTCACTATTTGCGATAGATATCTTGGAAATATCCTCGGGAAATTCAGAATCTCCAGAGGAAAGTTCAAAACTGACTCGCAGATTTGAATACTCAGTTCAATTTTCAAAACTACTGGTCACGCGTGACGTAACGCAACATGGAAAATTAAAACATTCCATTTTTTTCTTGAAAATTTAATAGCATTCCCTTTTTTGTCAGTCGAGCTGTTTCCTTAGTCAATCGTGTTTGTCACGCAACCGAAACAGGTGCGCGGCTCGAGTGATACAGAAGAGACTGCCAGCAATCTCAGTAATTTTTGCTGTGACTCAGAAGAGCAAATGACACAACACATTTGAATGTGAAATGTATTCTGTAGGTGACATTGGAAGGAATTGTTAAGACGCCGGAACAAGAAGACGATTATTACAAGAATAGGGGACCAGTGCCACCATTCAGGAACGAATATGGCTGTATTCAAGATGTTGTTGGGTACACTACAGATGACTCCGTCCTCGGTAAGAAAAAATGGCCGATTCGGCTAAGTTGCAACTGTTGAGGAGATGTGAAAATGAAACGATAGAATGTGAAGTTTGGGTTATAGAAATCGGAAACAAAGACAACTATTCAGGAAAATTAATGAACTGACAGTGGAGAAATGCAAAAACGTAACCCTTCCTTGACAGTGGAGAAGCCGGAAAACAATTTTGTTCTACGACGGGATTCGAACCCAGGCGTAGCTTAGCAAGTGAGTTATAAAGTCCACATCAATTGAAAAGGAAAGGTATCATCGGCATCGGTACCTTGCTAGTCCTAGGTCGGACAATAGGCCATTTTCCAAATATCAATATTCAGCTTGATAGTAATGCAGAGAGGACAAAAACAATAGAAACAAGTTGCAATGAATCTGAAAGATATCAGCATATCATCCACTTTCCTTTGTCTTTGTACTCTAAACCTCTCTTTCAAGCTGAATTTTAATATATCGAATATGGCGTATTGAACTGAATGGAATGAAATTGTTGTTGTTGTTGGCAATCCCTCTATCGAGTAAGATGTCTACTTGGTAAATAAGTAGTGTTCATTGTCAGTGTTCATTGTTACGTTTATGAGTGCGTCGATGACTGTAGAGCCCGAATGGAATGCGTATATTGTCACTGGCATTAGCCAAAGAAAAGGCGGGAATGCAGACTATACTTGCAACTCGCAATTTTTCAATCTTGTTCTCACCATTGACTATGCTATTCTTGAATTTTCCTTTGCAGGTCTTGATGGTGTTATCGTTGATTCAGTAGATGGACCTTGTCGATCCGGGAATTTTTTCCTCTCAGCTCTTCCAAGGACCAATCTGTATCTCCTAGTGATAGAGAACTGGAGCGAGTATCGCCAATCGTTCTTCTATAATTTCAACTGCCACATCAGCAACAGAGTTTTCGACGCAGGCGCATTTCGAATCGTCAACGGCACATGCGCACATATTGAGACCGAAATAAGTTTGAAAAAGAAAGAAAAATGTCCTGCTTTGAAGAATGTTCAAATGAAGTGCAGCTATAATGCAGCGAACTCTTTGAGTAAAGTCATAATATTTCAGTTGATCATAGTTGCCATTACGGTTGCTTTGAATCAAAGTTGAGTTTTTCACAAAGTATCGTACTTATGAAAGCTATGCAAATCACACTAGCGTTTTCTAACCAGGAGTAGATTATTCGCATTCCAGGGTTGTGCTATCAAGGTAAACGAAAGAAAAATTGTCTCTTTCAAATTACTGGCCGTCGCTTGAATGATTAACATTAATTTTCTCGCCAAATTTTTCTTGCTTGATAAAACAATAATGCCGTTAGAACAAAGTTATTCTTTCCAACCGGTTCCATAGTTAGGAGAGTAAGGAGAATGTGTCTTTTGAGATTATAGTCACAAGCCGTTGTCTGTGATTTATCAAAGTTTGAACATCAGATGACATCCAAATATTATATGAAATTCGATCGAATTAACTTTTATTGTGAAAATGAATTTATTCAGATAATTATTTATCCAAATTTATCCACTAGCACTTTCTTTTAAAATACCTGTTACTATTTAAGTTTAGTGTCATCCATCGTTTATACAATATATACATGCAAAAAATGTGTGATTTCGTTCTGGTATTTTCATGGCAATCCGTGTAATTTGTCTGAAAAATCTTGATAATAAATTTGAAAAATAACGTTGTTGGTTTGAGAATTTTTAAGTCTAATTCAACTAGTGGTAAAGCGCGGATAGTAAAGTTTCTGGTGTTGCCATTGCTGTCGTCTTTGCTAATGCTCCCTAAAGGCTAGGCTACGTTCTTAGCCGATGCTAAGCTCATTAATACCGTAAGTCCTGGTGATGAGCGTGTGGGAGCTTGCATATGGAGCACTCTTAGACTAAATTATATGCGTCAGAACCAAGTTTTACCAGCCAAGGGAAAATTGATGGGATATTTCGATCTCCAATCAGCAAAAGTGTTGGCATATAAGCAAGTGGTGGATCTACGTAAATAAGTCGGAGGACATGAGCAGCGTTGGTCTCTCTTAAGCTTTTCGTTGCCTTGGCATTCGTGCGCACCTGAATTCTGGGCTGATTCGTGAGGGGCACGAGCGAGCGGTATGGAATTTCCTTCTCAACGTCCCTTGGCTGGTTTCTCCGGGGAAATTGAAAATCTAACCATTTAACTAAGAAAATTTGAAACTGGGAAAGGGTGGTGTACACACGCTTTAATGAGAAACTCACACAATGACCGTAAGACCACAATGACGTTGGAGTATTCTGTGGTGGGTATAACTCGACACGTATATTTTAAACATTAAAGGAGAATTCCTCGCATAGAAGCTGAAAAAGAAGTCTTTCACTACCTTAACTTAAAACGCTTTTTTTATTCACAAACGCCTGTTTCTCAGGTTTTCCTAGGTTTGGCCCTAAATAATGCACGAAAACTAGAGCTTAACATCCTTCTTTAACATTGCTTCATGTTTTTTCACGGGTAGCCCCCATTTGACGCTCGAGAAGCGGAATCCTCAGTATGCACGCAGTGCGGACCGCCAACGGTCTGTATAAGAAGCCTCGCAAGGGTTCATGGGTGTCCCTCGTGAGAAGATGGCGTCTTCAAACAATCAAGAAGAAGGTAAGACAAAGCGAAAACACCATCTTTTCCATAAAAAGTCCCTTAAAGACAAAGCACAGAGCTCTCTCGTACTTCTTTTAACTCGACAATCGATCTCCGATGAAATCCCATCTTCTCCAACTTATAAATCAAGCTTTAAAGTCCGGCCCGCCAAAATTTACATCGATGTCGTTACAAAGAAGAAACCGATCCTTGAACTGAAGTTGTCCAATTTGATTATCTAGCAAGAACTTCTTACTCTTGAAAATTTCGTAACATCCTTCTCGGGGGTAGTTAAACGCAATGCTCAAAATATAAACCGCTTGGAACAGCGAGGTTTCTTATAACACGCCATTTCGCCATGTGCATGGTAGTGTTTGTTGCGTTGGGAGGGTCAGCGGGATTTTGTAGAAGATAACTACGATTTCCGCTGACCTTCCATATATATTTCTCTATTTTATCGTTTCATCGGTAAAATATGGCTTCCCAGAAAGTCGAACAAGAATTGTCGGTTTCTGGCCGGCTTTTTCACGCACCGATTACATTGTTTGCAAGCGAATAAACTTCAATAACCACGAAGCAATCGGCCGCCATATTTTAGCCTTTGTTTCTCTTTGATATGTTTGTTGTGTTTCGCAGAGCGGTAACTTATGACCTCTCGATCAATCCTTCAATTTAAGTTTACTTCGCTTTTAAATCTTTCACATTTTGAGCCTTTTTTGGCAAACTGGACTAGCTGCACAATGGAAAATAGCTTTCAGTCAGTTTTCTTGGGAAAAGGGCGTGATTTCTTTGCAAATGGCTGAAGGCCAATTCGTTCGACCGAAAGCTTAGCGTTTTAAAACCATTTGAAGAACGGTTAATTCGAGCAAAATTTATATTTCCTGCGAGGATACGAGATGAGATAGGTAAAATTCATGAATCCTCAAAACGTATATTGGGATGTATGCTTGGAAAGGCAAATGTGAAGGAAATTGAAGACGTTCTTATTAAAATATTGATGACGGCATTCCCTCGAAATTGAAACCTGTTAAATTTTTCGCTTGCTACCAGAGTTCTGAGGTAGCCTCTCTAGTACCAGAAGTACTGTAAATATCATTTCAAAGCACTGAATAACAAACGAATTCCTGGAGATCATTCACATGACATCCAAGACTCTCAATTCCAGAGAACTTTCATCTCTTTACTTCTAGCTGTAGCTAGATCGCTAGATCTGATGAAAATAAAATCTATACTTTACAGATTCAGTACTCTCAAGGCTCTAATTTGATTTTCCACCGATTGTGATATTTCTCCAGATTTATTGATGGAGACAACCAAAATTGATTGCACAATTTCTTCTTAAAAATTACACTTCTTGTGAAATTATTTCCAAATTTCACTGGTATCTTATTTAGCCTCAAGTTTTGGCTAGAGAATGTCTGGAAGTTGTTAGGACCATTTCATAAATAAATGAACTTGTTGGGACTGAACAGAGATGAAATAAAATCAACACATATCAAATCTTAGCTTGGTTTTTGAGGAGAGGGGAAAGCTGGAAATGCCGGGAGTAAAACCTCTTGGTGCAGAGTAGAGAACCGACAAACTTAACCCACATATGACACAGCATCTGGGAATTGAACCCCGCGGCCACATTGGTGGGAGGCGAGTGCTCTCACCACTGTGCCATCCCTGCTCTCAGCAAAAAGACCTTTTTGTCATTTTTTAAAGTGGCAGTAATTGCCAGAGTAATTTTCTGTCTGGAACTTGCTAGTCAGTAAGAGAATGGACCACAGTGAAGTTCTTTTCAATGATGTAGGCAATTTATTTAGCAAAAATTCTTTGTTTCAGGGGCTTTAAAAGTGATGACAAAAGAGGAAAAGACTGGGGATGAAAAGGAACAAACAATACAAGCATTGGATCCTCAAAACAAAAAGAATGACTCTGAAATTGAACAGAAAACAGCAATATCTCAGCCATCAGCCCTAGTGAGCAATGAAGGTTCAGCTATCACAGATCAACAGGTAAAACTGATTGTTAGAATTGTTGCTTTCGGTGGTTATGTACGCTGTACACGTAACAAAATTGCCAACCAGAAGCTTTCCGGGCATTTAGTGATCAGAGGATGTCACCAACCATTTACCCTTTTTATCCAAAGGCAGGATGCTTGCCCAAATTTAGGAGCAAATCAACAGGAGTTTAAACATTACGTTATAATATAAAAAAATGTGGTAGGTTTATATCTGAAAAATGATACTTGTATTTACAAGTTAAATGCACCAATTAGCAGCATGCATGCGTGGAAATGCCTTCAAATGGTGGACTAAACACCAAACAGCTATCAGATTGTTTTCGGACTGTAAAAATGTTCCCGGACTCTGAAATTTTTCGTTTAAATTACACATCTTTGATTGTCAAAGTAGTGTATCACACAACTTTGACCGTCACTTTTGACAGTCAAAGTTATTGTGTTATAAACGAAAAATTTAGTATAATCTGTCCGGAAACATTTTGACAGTCCGGAAGCAATATGACAGGTGTTACCAATTAATACTTATAAATGGAATGTACAGGTAATTTTTTTTAAGGGAGAGTCACAGGAAAAAATAACAGATTCCCATTTTTGGATATTTTAGGGTATTTTGAAGAATACCAATAAAAATCCCAAATTTGGCAAAGTGAGACAAGTCCCAACAAGGGAATTCCCAACCAAGTTTCCTGATTGGGACTTGTCTCACTCTTCCAAATTTGGGATTTTTGTTGGTATTCCTAATACCCTAAAATAGCCAAAAATGGTAATCTGTTATTTTTTCCTGTGAGTGCCCCATATGTGTAAAGTGTAGTTGGGTACATAAATACATTTTGTAAATCAAGTAGCTTTACACATTATATTTAAAAAAATAATGACATTGTGTAAAAGTGTAGTTGAGTACATCGTAAATCTATAAAAATATATTGACATTGTGTAAAAGTGTAGTTGAGTACATCGTAAATCTATAAAAAAATATTGACATTGTGTAAAAGTGTAGTTGAGTACATTGTAAATCTAATAGGTTAAAGGGGCTAGGTCACGCAATTTTAGGCAATTTCAGCACTGATCGAATGGTCATAGAATTAACTAAAATATCAAAATAACTGTTCAAAACTATAGAATAACTCTAACAAAACACAGGGAAGCCAAGAAGGGACATGGATGGACAAAATTGGAGAGGATTGAAATGGATTGAATTTGGGTAAATTTGAAAAATGTCGGCCCACCTTTTTTCAAATTTATACCAGTCTATATCAAAATGTCATTTACACAGCTGGAAAATCATTCTCAGTTGTTATGTGACCGTGATTTTGCAAATGAAAGACTCTTGCTCTGCCAATTTGACGTTTAGAGCTCATAATTAACAAAATTAAACAAAATTACCTAAAATAGCGTGACCTAGCCCCTTTAACTCATTATATTTTTGGTGCGACGTTAAACTATCTTCACTCATAATCATCATTAATAAGGAATTTTTTTAACAAGGCTCCCTGGAGAAGGTTACAAAAGTGGAAGCTGTAGGGTTTGGATGTCTAGGAGTATGTACATGTATTTCTGATTGTACATCAAGATCCTCTGTTTTTTGTTGGTTAAACATTTCACAGAGCACGTCTGAAGTAGCTACTGAAGCGAATAATGCAGTGTCTCAAGAGGTTGCATCAACATCAAGTGAATCAGACTCGCAGCAAACGCAAACATTGTATGTTGCTATCCAGCCTGGGGCGGAGTCTGGTCAGGGCGACCAACCAGCAGTGTATCTTGAAGTAGTGGAGGCAGGCAGTGGCACAGAGGTTACATGTACATCAAGTGATGGACAAGTTAACTTGGTTCAGGAGGAGATGGTTATTGATAATGGTGGGCAGTAGTAGTAGTAGGAATTAAAAGCTTAAATTATTTAGCTACGCTAGCCACATTCGACAATGATACAGCTGGTTGCTGGGGCGTAGGTAAAGACGTAATTACTATATACATTAAATTAATTAACAATTAAGTCACAAGAATAAAAAAAAAAAAGGAAAAGTGATAATAACACAGGGAGCCAGCGTGATCCAGCATTTTCACGACTGGATTGACCGTAATGGGGTTACATTTTTAGTAGAGTTACTAGAATGGGGTCGCACATTTTCGGGATTTCTGGGATAAGAACATTCTGGTAAGCAGGGATTCAACAGTAAGAAGATCCGCCGTTAAAAAATGGTTCATGTTGTTGTTTTAATATTTAACAGTCGGCTCGATACGGTACGTGTGTAAATATTTACGGTTAGCAAATGTACCAGAATGTTTGTACTGTAGGTGAAAAGTAAAGTGTTCTACATTCAATTTAACAAATGTGTCAATTCATTTAAGGATGACGTACTTAGAAGGCTTTATAAGGTAGAGGCATAATCAGAAAGAGACTAAGTTGGGATAGCGAAAGTGACATTTGCTCAGAAGTGACTAAGATGGGGTCTATGATTGGGCACAGAATAGACTATAATGGGGTAGGGGTCCCCCCCTTCCCGGGTTATTCATTTGTATTTTATTTTTCTTCATCTTAAAAATATTTCAGGCCAGTGTTCAAAAGGGCAAATTACTTATAAATATTACTTTTCTGATAATGTCCGCTTTGGTTTAACAGAAACATACAGTCGTTAAATACGTTTTGGAACCTTTCAATGTCATTTTCTCCAATAGCCTCCACTGAAGTAACTACGATTCCCACATCGGTGCTGTCGCAAGTGATGGATCAAGCTACTCTATCCACTATGCAGGCTGAGATGATAGCGGTCCAGGTCCTCTCTCAATCAGCAACTGGTGATATTCAGTACCTGCAACACCAATCTCCACGATTCATACCCATCGTCACGTCTGCAGATCCTAGTACACTTAGTTCTCTTCAGGCCACTCTCAGTCAAATGCCTCTTGCTACTTTACAGGTGAGAAGTCTGCTGATCACCTGGTTTTAATAGCCTGAGATACACAACTGTACCTTTGAAGTTGCAAGAGCACTCACCTAACTCCAACTCCCAGACTTGATTCATGCGTAATTGTATAGATTGTGTTTGTTGGCTTTCCACATCAAATGCACAGAGAAATTGCATTGTGTTAACCCTGTAAAAATTAGCATTTAACTGTATTCTGTTATCATGAGCTGTGATCATTAAAATGCTTTTGGTACATTTAGTCACTTTGGTCATGGGTCAGGGCTGTCTTATTTATACTTAAAAGAAAAAACTCAAAACGAAACTTCCTTACCTTTGTTTCTATTTAGATAAGCCCTTCACAACCAGGTGCAACAACTCAAACCATTCAGCTTCCTGGTGGTCAAACTATTCAAGTGCCATTGAGTGTTACTCAAATGTCAGCTCTGGCATCCACCACACCAGACTCTGGTGTAGTTGCATCTGGAGGGAATGCCATGTCGACCAGCACAGAGGCTATCATTGCTGCTGCCACTAATGCAGAAGCAGCGGCTGCAGTTGCACAGGAGCAAGGAGCTACCCTGGTCACTGTACATCCTGCTGTGATAGAGGCACCACTGGATGTGACAGAGGGTCAGGCCAATGAAGGAGAGGAAAATGAAGGGGATGGTAAAATGAACAGTTTTTGTCTTTTCTCGAGGGTGAAGTAATTTCCCCATTAGGAGTCTTCCTCTTTTTCTAAATGTCAAGTTTTGCCATTATATCTTTTTTGTTGTCTTGTGTAGTAAGAAATGATTTTAATTTGAAATTTTTGCATGTACTTAGTCTATGCCTCCCACACCCTAACCACCAAAGAGCAATGATGATGAAGAAATAGATCTAAGTACATGTAGAGTAGACAGAGCTTGTCTTCTCTGTGTTTTTTCTTTTTCCATATACTTTTGCGCATTCTAAACTATCAATGAATTGAAAGTATTGGGCAACGTCACCAGTTGTCTGCACTTTTGGAAAACCTGCAGATCTCTTTAAATCAACAAAAATTAAAAGTGCACTGTACGAACTTTAGTCAGTTTTTGGGCAAATTAAATGTTGCAAATTTCATTTAGTTATCTGGACAAAATTTCTCTAGGTACTGTAATCCCCTCATGTAAATGTGCTATTAACAGTAAATAATTATGTGCTTAAGTTGACCACTCCCTGTGATGTACAAGTTGACAGGTTGTCTTTGAATGATGCTCTGCAACATATTTCGAATTTCTAGATGATGGTAAACCCAAGTACACCTGTGAGATTTGTGGCAAATCATACATCCGTTCGTGGTCTTATTATGGCCACATGAGAGAACATGCATCTGGAGAGAAACAGCACAAGTGTGAAGTTTGTGGCAAGATCTTTAACTATGCCAGCAATCTTCGTCAGCACATGCTCATCCATACAGGTAAAGATAAGAATATTCCAAGATGTGATACATGTAGGTTTAACACTCTGTGTATATTTTTTGCATTGTTTTAAAAGCCTTTAAGTTAATAGACTAGCCAAAGCTGAAAATTCTAATAAAATATATAAGAATACGAGAGTAAATGTTTACAGCCTTATGCTTTCAGAGTAAACATGTGGTGTCTACAGAGCCTTAGGTTTGAGTGAAAATTTTTCTTTGAAATGTACTTACAGTATGGACATTACTAAACAACAAAACACTGAAACACAGAAACAAAGCACCAAAACACCATATATGACCAGCCTTCTCAAAATATTTTTCAGGAGCAGGTCATATGGAAAGTGGAGACAGTTTGGTGCTATAGGCACCCAAGCGAGTGCCCAAAGGACACAAGCTCCTAGGGGGGTCTGGGGGCATGCTCCCCTAGGGAATTTTTTAAATTTAGACACTCACAGATGCAATTTAGTGCAATCTGGGGGATTTAAAGTGACGAAATTTCACATATGGAATTGACACTTGCTTGGAGTCTGATTAGAAATACTGGAATGTTAATTAAATAAACATTTCATGTGCGCGACGCCAGAAAATATTGCGGACGCGAATTTGTACGTGAAACAAACTTTTTTCAAGCTTTTGTAATAGCTCCAGTGACTTCACGTTCGAGCTAAAAATGTGTTGTGCGACATTTTCTGACTGGAAGGAGACGGTCAAGCTTTCTGAGGAGGTGGCTCATTGAGCCGTCGACCGGCCGGTTTTGAGAAGGCTGTATGACCTCACCATGCATTGAATACTAAGTTCCGACAAAGGTTGGATTTGAGATTAAATATAGTTTTAGGCCTAATTAGGCCTAAAACGTTATTGCTCCTAATCTCAGTCTTAATCTTAATCCTAATCTTAATCTCAGTAAATTAGGAGCAATAATGTTTTTAGCCTAATTAGGCCTAAAAGGATAAATTACACCTAAAACGATATTTAATCTTAAATCCAACCTTTGTTGGTTAGTATTTTAATGAATGGCGGGATCACACATGGTGTTTAGTGCTTTGTTTCGCTTTTTTGGTGTTTTGCTGTTTCATGCTTTAGTAATGCCCACACAGTATATACATGTTTAATAACATTGTAAAGCTACCGGTATATACATGTGTATTTTTCAATATTATCATGATTGTTTAATTAACTGTCAGTGGTATTAACTTTATATATTCTCAAAGGGGAGAAAGGAAATATCCATTGTTACACTCGGTAAAATTGTATGTGTTCAATCATATGATAATATTTATCCTGATTTTCAGGAGAGAAGCCATATGAATGTGAGTACTGTGACAAAGCCTTTAACAACCCCAGCTCTCTGCGGTCCCATGTTCTGTCACATTCAGAGGACAAACCTTATATCTGCGATCATCCTGGTTGTGGAAAAGCCTTTAACAATCCTGGTTCACTCAGGTAATGATACAGAGTACAATTTGTGCCAATGTGTGATGACAGTTGTCGTCCCTGGGATGTACATGTATATCCAAGGCGTGCCCAGGCTGCAAGATATACATTATAAATTAATGCAAGCATTTGGTACAGTAAGGGACAGCACACTAGTGCATGTGGCAATATTATTATTTCTCAGATTCAACTCCCAATGATATTAAAAAGACGTTCCATATTTTTACAGTTAGATACCATTGTTGTTCTACTTACAGTACTGCTCAGAATTAACCTAACATGGAACGTGTTCGCGAACGTGATCAGAACGAAACTTGAACAAGAAATGAAGCAGCAACAGAACGGATATGGAACGGGGGCAGAACGGATATTGAACAAACAAGTTCTCTTTAACCTGTTCTCTAGAACACGTTTTCATCTGCAGGAATGCATTCTAGAGAACGTCCCCGGTTAGCGAGATTTACATGTATCTCATGAAACAGCTATACTTTTAGAGGTGGTTGGGGGGTGGGGGGAAGGGGGAAGAAATGGAGAGGAGCTTTTGCATTTCCAGTGAGTGCACTTCCTGATTTTTTTGCCCTATTCTTTTCAGGGTTCATCGCCGAGTGCATCAGGAAGAGAAGCCTCACAAGTGTGATGTTGAAGGCTGTGATAAAGCCTTTAAGACCCCAGCCGAGCTGTCACGTCATGCTTTCAGACACACTGGTGAGAAACCACACAAGTGTGATCAGTGTGAGAAGGCTTTTATCCGTTATGACGATCTCAAGCGTCATTATCGCATCCACACTGGTAAGTGGCATTTCCAGTGCTCTACCCCATCTCTTGCACTATTACATCCATGGATGTTCATATTTAACATGTAACTTATGAAAATTTTAAACAAAATGTCTTTGTAACAAATTTTTCTTATTATTGTCAGAATGTGTGTAGCCTACATGCATGGCATAGGTAGTAAGTAAACCATGGGGTTTCAAAGTTATGTGACTGTACATGTAGTTGAGCAATAACTTGAAGGACAGTGAGTACAGTTGGTTGAAACTCTCTGGCCTTTCTTTTTTCTCCTCTGTACCCTTAGTTTTTAACTCTAGAATAATCTTGACAAAGGAAAGCCAAGGGAGATCTAATTACATGTACATTAAATTTCTCATTTGCACATGACTGCACATTCTAGGTGAGAAGCCTTTCAAATGTGACCAGTGTGACTTTGCCTGTATCCAATCATTTGATTTGGTCAAGCACAAATTCACTCATAGCGGGGACAAGCCGTATAAGTGTGATATGTGCCCAAAGCAGTTCACACGACCAGCACGCCTCAGAGATCACATGAGGACCCACACCGGAGAGAAGCCATTTATCTGCGATGTATGTGGTAAAGGCTTTGCCATTCAGACTGGACTAAAGTCTCATCAGGTTTGTAGACATCGATACTATAGGACCTGTAAACTTCAGGGTTTAGTAATGCATTTATTTTATCGCACCGCCTCTCAGGGTTGCTTCAGAAACAGTGGACTCAAATAAACGTACAACAGAACTATATAAGCTAAAGATGATAAAGCGGTTCCCTATATCGATCCAATGCAGTTACGCTCTTAGGTTGTGAGGATCTTACTAGTTTTTGTTAGTTTAAGTGCAAGTTTAGTGAAGGTTAGTACAAGCCGCCTCAAAATTGACATTGAGGCCTGTTCCCTGGGTTCAACCAGGCAAGCTTCTGCATTATTGGTTTAAGTTTTTGTAAAACACATAATCTTAAATTTATTCTTTGGCCTGTATAATTTATGATCATTAGTCAGTTTAAGTTTTCTGTACTTTGACAGGCCCAAACAAAAAAAAAATATGAAAAGGAAAACTGTTTTTGAGAAAGTGTGACGGACTAACAGTAAACAATGGGTTATACCCTGCAGGCTGTGCACACGGGGGACAAGCCTTTCAAATGTGACGAGTGTGACAAAACATTCCGCACGCAGCTGGAGTTACAGTCACACATGGGCCGGCATACTGGAGTGAAGCCATTTAGATGTGACATTTGTGGCAAAGAGTTTATATCTACAATTACCTTCAAGCGACACGCCATTGTGCATTCTGGTATAGTGGAAAATAATATAAACAGTTTCTTCCTTCTTAAATTTGTAAAGGAATAGAAATAGTGAGAATTCAAGGTTTGCTGGTATCTTTGACATTTAAAGTTTTGGGGCGGATTTACATGAGCCAGGCCAGCCCATGTTAGCCGGGATCCTTGCTAACCAGGCTCGAGCGATCACAAACTTGATTTTTGGTGTTTTCCTCAGATGTGCCGAGATCTCAGATAAAAGAGCCAGCCCAGCTCATGTAATCGGCCCCTAACTTAATGACACTCTGCCAACTCTCTAAAAAATAAGTAAATAAATAAAAACAAAGCCATTAATTTTCTCCACCGAGAATTCTTTTTTTTTTTAAGTCGAAATAATTAATTCGAATTCCTTTCTTTAATACAATGTATTTAAAATTGTATTAAATGCATTTCGAACCTGACGGTTCACCCGATTGCATTTCTACAGTGTACATGTACAGTAGTTGTATGCTTGTGGTTCAAACTTACCAAAGCAATGGGATATCCTCACTAGCTCGTTATTGTTAAATGATTGTAGGTTCTGTTTGAGAATCTTAAATAGTTTTTTGAAGTCTTGAGGAGTATTTCATAATTCATTGAGACACTATTAGTTGATGTCATTTATGATCATTGAACCAACGAAATACAGGACATTGTGACAAAAAGTTAAGGGACATTAGACATTGCATTGCATTGGCTGGCGGACATTTTTAAAACTCAAAAGCGTACAATAAAATTTTCTAATTACAAAAAAAATCTTAACTCTCTTTTTGCTCGTTTTTATACGTCTTTTGTACAGCTCCTCCTCCTTCAGTATCTGTTTAACGGTCAACTAACGTGAGAAAAAGATAACCTGATTGCTGAGGTCATCTTACCCCCGAACAAGTAAAAGTGATGACTTTTTTTCGTGTTTCAGGGGAGAAGCCATTCGAGTGTAATGAGTGTGGCAGGCGTTTTGCACGGTCCACTGACCTCAAAGTCCACATGCCAGTGCACAGTGATGATAAACCATACAAGTGTGGAGAATGTGAGAAGATGTTCACACGATTTAGTACTCTTAAAGAACACATCCGGACCCACACAGGTATGATGGCTTTAAAAGAGTTTTCTAAGCAATAGAGATTCCTTTAACTGGTGATTGAAAATTTGGTTCTGCGTGCAACCTTGTGGACTGAATCCGGAACGAAAAGGTTCAAGCCAATTGTGCGATTTAAGACTGACTTGTGGTTAAGGGCAGCGATTGATTGACTGCGGAAAGGATATTTCGCGATTTTTTGCTTACTCTCAGTGATTGGCTGGAAAATAACAAAACTCGTGCTCCATTCTCTACCAATTAGAGGTTGCAGCAAAACCGGCAACGGGCGGGGATGATCGTCGTATCTTTTTAGGATCAAAATCAGGGATCTGGTATCTTTTAGGTTATCTAAAAGGTGTTTGGGCCACCAAAGTCTAAGATTGTATCTTTTTGGGTATCTTTACTGTCCTTGAAATTAATAGATCTTAGAATTATGACAATGCCTTGCTAAACTTTTCAAGCAGAGGGTGTTCGAAGTTGGCGTCTCTGGAACTGTTAAAAATGTTTAAAAATTATGAATTTGTTCATTTTTAGCTGATATCATCTTATGTTGCCACGCCCACCTTCGTAAGACTCTGGTATATTTTAGGGGTATTTTTGAAAATTTCCGAGAATCTTCCCCGCCCTACGATATATGGGAGTCCCTCCCCCGGGGGCTTTGCTCTAGTTAAAGGGAACCTCCACTCTAACTACAGAATAGGAAGGAATGTTTCCAAAAAAAATTGTTCGAAATTTGTTTTTAAAACAGTGTTTATACCGAGAAAAGTGAATTATAAAATCGCTTAATTTCACTTTCAAATTTCACGGGCGCAGCCACAGCCATCTTGAATAATTGTAACGTCTTACGGTTGCCCTATTGTTCTGACACAAAGAGCTTTTGTCTAATAACAATAAGACAACCGTAACACGTCAAAATTATTCAAGATGGCGGCGCCCGCGAAATTTGAAGACAAAAATAGGTGATTCTAAAACTTAATTATTTCGGATACAAACACTTTCTTTGAAAATAATTTAGACTGACTTGATTGTAACGGTTATTTCCTGTGATTTAAAGTTACTTTTTTGCTGAAGTGGTGGTTCCCTTTAACGTAAATCTTTCTCCTCTTAATTAATGTCGGCTGCATCTACTTGACGACACTTACAAATAACATTGACTTGCTTTTAGGCGAGCGACCTTTCAAATGCAATGTATGTGGCAGAGAGTTCAACCACAGGAGCCATTTTAACAACCACCTGCGGATCCACACTGGAGAGAAACCCTTCAAATGTGAGATCTGCGAGAAGGACTTTTCTCGCAAGGCGTCTCTTCGGTACCACATGAAGGTACACAATAAGAGCGACGGGCGAGTCAGTATCCGGAGCAACAAAAAGGGACCTGAGGACCAATCAGATACTGACCTGATTGATGAGCAGTCACATGGGAGCGCTTCTGTGGACCATGTACGTCTGGTGGTAACGTTTTTGCAGTTGTCGATTTTGATAATAAATCTCAAGACTTACATCCGTGATACAAGAGTTGCTTGTATATGCATCAACTCTCCCTGGGATGGGGAAGCGGGAGCGGCGGGAGGGGGTACGGCGGGGAGTGGGATACAGTATCAAAGTAGTTTAGCATCCGGGGGGAGATTCTCAAGGAGGCGAGGGAAAAAGGGCTCAGGCTTTGTTCTAGTCAAATACACCGCGCACCGGTGGCTCAGTTTGTTGAGCACCGGGCTGCCATGCGGGAGGTCGTGAGTTCGACTCCGGTCGGACCAATACTCAGGGTCTTTAAATAACTGAGGAGAAAGTGCTGCCTTTGTAATTACATCCGCAAATGGTTAGACTTTCAAGTCTTCTCGGATAAGGACGATAAGCCGGAGGTCCCGTCTCACAAATCACTTCCATGTTCATTAGTTCCCTGTGGGACGTTAAAGAACCCACACACTATTTGAGAAGAGTAGGGGATGAAGTTCCCGGTGTTGTGGCTGTCCTCTGTATATGGGTGGGTGGGTATAGCAGGTCCACATCAGCTGAATAGCTGCCAAAACTTGAACCTGCTCAAACAAATAAACAAATAAACATTGTACCAAGGAACCTTTCCAGCTTGATTTAGGGTACCTATCTCGGATTGATATATGACAAAGCCTGTTTTTCACCACAGACCATGTCAGAGCAAACCATATCTACCGTGAATATCAGTCACCTTGATAACGAGGCAGAAGTGCAGTTGGCTGAGGCACTGGTCGCCGTTAGTGAAGCTGTTGTGGCTGCAGCAGCTGAAGTCGATGATACCCCTCGAGTGGTGACTGTGGAAGAAACAGCTCACAGCGCAGAGGATGCTGTCATGCAGCAGGTTGGTTTTGTAAGCAGATAGCTTGCCGGCTTATTAACGCTACTCTCCTTGAAATAGCATTTAAATAACGTACCTACAATTCTCTGAAAGGCGGTCACCTTCAGGGCCAGCTCTGAGTGTCCCTCTTCCAGTGGTGTGGGTTTTTGTTTTGACATTCATTTAGGTGTAAGGTGTGATAGGCTGTTCTCTATCGAAATAAATGTTTATTTCCTAACCTTTCACCGAGTTTTGCTTTGAGAATAGCAGTTTTTAATATACTCACTACTCCTATGTAATCGCGGTTTTTGCCCTTCGATTAACGCAGATCAAGGGGGCTCCCTTTGACTAGCACAGTAAGGCAATCTCTCGACAATCTGTTTTCCTTGGGGCAAGATCGAAGTATGGGCCCGGTGTAGAGGGTTTTATCGTTGTACTCGATTCCAATTTCGTAGTTCCCAACACCAGTTTTTACTTTTCCTGGCATTTTTCAGCATTTGCCTGACGCTCATACAGTTAGAGCCCCCATGTTGGTGGACCCTGTGACACAGGCAGCTGTCAGTGCCGGTATCTCAGCAAGTGATGTCGGTCATTCTGTGGTGGAGACAGTCGTGAGTACCAGCATGTCTCAGGTAGTCGATATTCCTACCTCATCCACAGAAGTTGCAGTCGGAGCAGCGGTGGCTATTCCTCATGGCCAGGTTCACATCATGGAAGTGTCCGACGGCACAGGGCCATCTGATGTACAGGCAGCTATTGGGGAAGCCATGCAGGCTGGACACGTGACAGTTGAGGCTCCTGATGCACTTGGTATTACTGTGCCGGCCGAAATTTTAGCTGCTATGGCCGCTGCACAGTCGCATCCTCATCTCTTGATTGCCACTGATGACCAACAACTTATGCAGGCTCAAGTGAATGTTGGTGCTGAGCAGCAAGGATTGGAGGCCCATACAACAAACGAAGTAGAGCCTAATGTGGGAGGGATGAGTGAATCTTCAGAGTCAGTTGTCCATATGGAGAGTACAGAGGAAGCAAGTGTTCTTGACGATCCACAGCATCCCCAGCTAGAACAACCTATGGAAACGGAATAGTTTTGAAAGATCTCTCATGCGACACGTAGAGTTCGCAACCATCCATTTGACTTCTCTACTTGGAGCGGGCGTCATTTATAGACCTCTCTGAAGAGGTGTTTCTCAGTTCGTGGTTAACCCTTTTCAACCTTCAGTTTCATTAAAACTACCTTACCTTAGTCTTCTGTGGTTTTTCTTCTCTTCTAAATGCGTAACGCTATACTTAACAGAACTTTCTGAACTCATTGCTTTCCACAAACATGTATTTTTAGTAACATATAGTGCTTGTAAGTAAGGGATTTTGTACTTGCATACGGCTTTCGTGATCTTGTTGTTTGCTTGTCCAAGGTTTCCTTAACTAAGGTGGTTTATCGTTTTTGTCTGGGATATTGTGTGTAGAGTAATGAAGTTTGACTCTCGTTTTCAGT
>NC_090886.1:49070636-49098136 GCF_036669925.1 Montipora capricornis
CTTGAATCTTGATTTGTTTACAAGGAGCCAATAGACAGTTTGGTCATTCAGGTCATTCGCTTTGAAGGTGAGATTCCACAGTATTATGAAAAGTGAAGAAATAGTTCTTTTCTTCTTCTCACATGACACTTAACATGGACTTAAGATTTTATAACATCAATCCAGATTTCACACATTTAACACAATTTCGAAATGTACATTAAAACCTGCCAGCCTCATCAAGGCAACTTGTTTGAACATATCGCATCAATTCGTCTTTTTTTGTGTGCGCTGTGTTCTTGATATAAATATGCCTGATATCCGTAAAGCCAATTAAACCAAATATATCTTTTAAGTAAGGCACTTGATAATCCAATGCTTTCATTTGCCCGGTAGAGTAGTCACCCCCAGACGAGGTTATCAACATTAAGCTTCTTCCAGTAAAGAGACCTTCTGGGCCATCGGGAGTTTCCCTAAATGTCAAGCCCGGTTGCACAACACAATCGATGTACTGTTTCAAGACATAAGGAATACTGTAATTCCACATTGGACTTGAAACTACGAGCTTATGTGCAGAAAACAAAGTTTTGATCATTTGTTCCACTGGTTCAAAGGTAAGCTTGTCGGTTTGGTCGGCGTCACCAGTTACCATTCTCATTTTACTTGCTACGTGCGATAAATCGTACTGTAAAAGATTCTTATCCCAAAGATTGACCTCTTTAATGACATGATGACGATTTTTGGATCTATATGCTCTGAGGAACGTTCTGGATGCAATGCCGGTCCATGATCTCATATCTGAACCTGACGAATTCAGATGTAGTATCTGTACATTACCACTGCCTTTTTGGAGGTCTTCACTGGACTTGATTTCTCCTGAAAACGCTGAAATAAATGAGCAGTGTCTATTGGGCTTTAACAATGCAACCTTTGGCCCTTTTCTCCATCCAAAGATGCGATGACAGTAAGAATGGCCTGGAAAGAACAATTTTGTCATCATGAAACTGCACATGTTGCATGGAATGTTGACGGTTTATTCCGACTCGTTCCCAGGGTTTTTCCTGCGGGATATTCAATGTGGCGGACATGGCCAACCGGTTTCGTGGCAATTGTTTATTTGCGGAGAAATTCATAATTCAAACCGTTTTTTTTTTGTTCAATGTCCAGATCCATGTTCAACATTCATACGGAAATGTTTAACATTCAAGCGAACAATCAAGATTATCAACTGAAGACAGATTCATGATCATCAAGACAGCTCGTCATTCACGCTTATTTCATGCCAGTCACCATCTTGCTAAATTATGAATTATTTTCAGAACCTGTATCACATTCAGAGCCAATTCTAAAATTTCTTAATTTGTTACAATTTTGTGATCTAATTCGGCTGTGTCGAAAAGTGGGACGGGGACTTGGGGACAGGGGACTCGGAGCCGTGGGGACGTGGGGACTCAGGGACTCAGGGACATGGGGACATGGGGAGCTCGGGATCTTGAAACTTGGAGACGTGGAGACGCATTTTCGAACTAAAGAATTTCAGCAATGAGAGAACATCGTAACGTAAAAAAGGAGTTGAATTGCTTATTACAGTACTGAGTAATTAAATCACTTTCTTCAGTTTGAAGAAAAGATTGGCCCAATGGTTAGGGCGCTTGCCTTGAGATCCGGAGATCCCGGGTTCAAGACCTGCTCTGACCACTCGTTGAATTTGATCCTGGTAGTCCCTGGTTCAACTTCTCAGCTGCACTTGTAAATAGCCAACTGGTTTGCCTCCGGCCAGTTGGGATTCTTAACAGTTGTTGTTGTTCTGTTCTGTCGTTTCGTTGTGTTTCATTGGCCCTGAAAAGCCCCTATGGAGAGCGGTCAATTAAGTATGTATTTTTGTCCTTTGGTCATTCCAATTTCAACAGGAAAAGAAAACAAACAGCAGTTACAAACATTTTCAGCACATCGCAAAACAACTTTCACTGGCCTCTACACCAAGTGGGACTCTTTCACTCCTAGAAAGTATAAAATAAATTTAATCCGCACCCTCACCTATCGCTGCTTACGCATCTGCTCGAGTTCTTCCTTGTTACAGTCGACTCTCTTCGATCTCAAGAACACTCTCCTTCAAAATGGTTACCCAAGAGGCGTTCTTTGTTATAACATTAATGATGTTTTGAACAGACAAAAGAACAGGTCTGCTGAACCTGCCACCACTGTTCCTAAGAAAGATATCATTCTTGTCTTGCCTTTTTTGGGCTTTCAAAGTGAAGCTCTTACTCGACGTGTTAAATCTTGTATTAGTAAGTTTTATGGCTGTCAATCTTAGGGTTATTTTTCAAAATACTTGCAGGGTTAAGTCTTTTTTTTCCCTTCAAAGATCGTTTCAGTCGTTCTCAAAGATCAAAAATAGTATACAAAGCCAGTTGTTGGGACTGTGATTCCTTCTACATCGGCAAAACAAAAAGAAGATTGCATGACAGGAAGTCCGAGCATTTCAAAGCTCTTACACAAGTCGGCCACGCCTCTGCTCTTTCGCCTCTTTCTACCGGTCATAACATCCGGTCATAACATCAAATGGGACCATTTTGAAATCCTCGCAACTGGAAAGTCCGACATGCAATGTAAAATTAAAGAAACGCTATTAATCAGTGACTTAAAATCCTCTCTCAATGAAAACATTGGTAGTGAGAAGCTTTTTCTTTATTAATTTCTTCCGGAAGAATCGACTACCGGAAGTTACGATTTTGTTATCACACTTTTTAACTAGTCACCAGTTCCTCGCTCTAGTTTTTTAAAATTCTGTGTAACAGTTTTAACCGTCACTTCTGATGATGTATACGAAACGTCAAGTATAAAATGAAAATGTTTGTAACCGCTGTTTGTTTTCTTTTCCTGTTAAGTATGTATTGTATTGTAACATCCTCTTAAATGCATTATACTTTGCCCAGAGAAAATAGAGGGGGAAGAGAGGACATCCCCCGTACATGTCCTTTTCCACAGGTGTGCAGCGTGGGAGTCGATCCAAAAATAACTTGAGACATATTACCTATGGAAAAAGCCATGTATGCGGGATTTCCTCTCTTTCCCCTTTCCCCTTTCACCTTCTTTTGATTTTGCAAAAACGATCATCTGTATGCTTTTAAAGTACCAGCTAAACACACACCGAAATTCCAAAACTGGATTCGCGAAAAGTCATTCTCGCCATCCGTCACAGAGCTCGACTTTGAAAAAAAGCAGAAGACCTAATGGCCCATTGCAATGACCCTGTAGCTGAAATTTCTCATTACAACGCGTGCTGTTGTTGTTGTTTCGCTCTATTTGAAGGAATCCAGGTGGCCAACGGACCCCAGATCCCAGCCCATTGATTCCGGATTCCTCACTCAGAGGTTACACCGAAATGGATTCTGGATACCATCAAAATATGAAATATGTAGATTCTGGATTTCATACAATGAATTCCGGATTCCAAAGCCTCACATTTGCTGGATTCCGGATTCTGGATTCCTTCACATTGGGCGAGTTGTTGCACAGAAACTTGAGCCTTATGACTTCTCTGTAATTGATGTTTGAATACCGTGCCAATGTCCTTGTTGGCGGCATCTTTCCTGGCGCTTGTTCGTTACCTTCGATGAAAATTTCGGGTTGTTACCGGTGACGGTTCTTGAAAATGCTCGTCATCACAGGACCATATAAGCGAAGTACTAACTCTTGACTCCAGTGAGTTAAGGCTTGACCAAGATCATAAAATAATTGGCATATTTTTGTTTTACGAGGAAGTATTTTCCAATCCATGTTAACTGATTAAACTTTTTACTCATCAGTTTCATCTGAAATTAGTCACGTGATTTCTTAACGGCAAAAAACCAATTTGAATAGTTTATCGGAAACGGGAATGGAAAAGTCATCTTAATGTTTTTAGTTCCTTGTTGTAGTACCTTTAGCGAGGCTTTATCATCAGTTCTTCCTTATCATTCAGTTTCTTCCATATCCCCATCCATCTTAACCCAAAACAAAATGCGTGATCTCTTTGGCGCCAATCAATGGGCCGCGCGACATTCATTCTCGTCCCCAGAGGCCGCGATTCTTTCGGTCAGCACCGAGAATTCTTGCATATATAAAGTACCTACCATTCTCGTTATTCTCGGTGCTGACCGAAAGAATCGCGGCCTCTGGGGACGAGTTGCTACATCATTATCTCTCATCCAATGAACGGTGGACCCTGTCGGATCGCGCGGGAATCATTCGTTCAACCAGCTCGTTCAAACCTACTTTCTTGCTGTGGAAATTTTTTTGATCTTTAAAAGGACAATTACAAGGGCAAACTCGGAAATATGTGGAACGACACAAGTAGGTATATTTTCGTGCAGCTGACCGCATATTTTGGAACTATTCATAATTCACTCTCTACGCTACTGACCACACATTTTGCAACCATTTATAATACTCTAGCTGTTCATCACGACTGATGGACCGCAACACCGGCAAGACCGAATTTTGTTGGGTTTCAGTGATTTTTAGCATCCCTTTTTTCTTAGCGTGGGTGACAAATTATCGAGTTGTTCTGTATGGTCTTTACTGTAATGTGTCGATGCGATAGAGGGACAGTTTACATTTTTATCTATCTATCTACCGTTTATTTGCCTCCATCACAATAATTGATGATTCTTGAAGTGCTGTATCCCATTGCAAGCAGTGATTGGTCAATTTAACAAATCGAACGTGGTGTAACGTTGTTGGCAATCTTACCGACAACGATATTCCTCACCACAGTGGTCAAAATGTCCCAAAATGAGCATTCCTGGTTGGCTATTACAATTGCGTGCCACATGGACAGCATGACGTAAGCAGCGTTGTCTAGACTCTTATCGACAGTCGCAAATTAGCCAATCAGATTGCGACATTATAAGCAATTGTGGTAAACAGTGCTTCTGCATGTTTTGATTGGTTAACTTTGAGATGATAAACACAGAGATAAATTATTCACCTCCGAGCCAGATGGGAGAATTATGGCTGAGGTGGCCAGCAGACCAAACACAGTACCAGTGACCAGATTCTCCCATACAGACCGACCAAGCTTGGTAAATCAGATGTTTGTTATATGGCCAAATAAGAAATCAAAAGGACAAAACAAAATGAAACAATTAAGTCCTTGGCTGGACTTAAATTTGCCAATGCTTGCATAAGATTCTTTTTGGTACATTTTACATATCTTTAGCTGCCTGAAATGTCAGTCATGTCACCTTCAATGCTTCCTCGGCTGGACTCAAATTTGCCAATGTTTGCATATTCTCTTTACCTGCTTCACTGTTAAGATCAACTGTTTTTCCATTTAACGAGTCCATGTGGTGTAGTTGTTATCGCTCACAGGCGGCATCTCAGCTCTCTGTGTTTGAATCCCAGCTTGTGCGCTCCAAAGTTCACTCAGCTTTCCATGCATTCGTAGTGGGTAAAAAATGAGTACCAGTATTACTGGAGACAAGTTGGGCTTGCAACGGGATTGGAGCAGCACCCACCCCTGCCGTAAGTTATTGTAGAAGCTAAAGAGAAAGGAGCGAGCCTTCAGGGTGCCTTCTGCTGCTGTCAGCCTTCTTGTCTTTTGTCTTGTTTCTTCCAGCACTATTTAGCATTATTTAATGTCACTTTGAGGTTTTCTGAGATGCCAGTTTATAGGTGGCTTACAATATGCCAAATCAAATTCTTGATTTTTGGTCCCTTCCAGTCCTTTCGAGACAAAGTCATGGTTATATTATAATACTTGTTATTATACTTGTTGTTTTACTTGTTATTGTTTGATTAAGTTGTGTATAACAGAATTTTTTATATACTGTCTTGAGAGCCTCCTCCACTGATCCTCCAAAATATTCCTGCTACTAGGCTCTTTCAGTGATCATGACACTGAGTTACTATAAAAGAGGGATCATGTGTATTTAAGGCACCTGTTGGCAGAGTATCAACGGATACCATCAGGCGAGTATTGGGCGATATGTTGGCCGACATATCCACTGAGTATTGGCCAACACATGGTAGACTGTCATTCGCCATGTCAGTCGTGTATCGGTCGGTGAATCAACTGACATTCAGTGGACATGTCGCCAGTGTCACAGGCAACACGTCAGTCGACATATTGACCGATATATAGACCAACGTTCTGTCATGTGTCAGCACCTCAACCAGCTGTTTATTTATTGACTGTCGGTGGTATGCTGTTTTTTGTTAACTTTCTTTATTTTGATGTGTCAGCTGTATAATTTGTAATAGCTAATTACAAAATCTTATTATTTTATTCTCTGTTGAGCAAATTACCAAATGACGAAATGGATACTTTTAAAAAACTGGGGAGTCTCAAATTTTTTTACAATACTTCTAGGCAAGGGACACCGGATTGAACCTACAACTCGATAACAAGAGCGATGGTAGGGAAACAGCCGAGTGTCAGTAGAATGTCATTGGAACGTTGGTGGCTTATCGATCAACATGTCGGTCTACATATCAACTGACACTATTGACCGACACTCAGTCGATATATTGATTAACTGTCAGTCGATCACTAGCAGCTAAGTGTCAATTGACATGTCGTCGATATACATGTATTGGCCGGGTAATGGCCGTGTAACGGCCAACATGTCGACCGAATATCGGTTGATAGTATTGGTTGATACTTGGTCGATGGATGCCTTAATTAAATACCACTGTACATGTGATCCTAAAAGAGGTATTTCTGTAAGGAATGTTTGGGACTCTGCAGAAATCTTTCTACAGTTGATAAGCTGGTAGATTGTACATGTAGGACTTTAATCAGCACCTTTTTAAAGTCTCCTACACTATTCAAGAAAATCAGGTTAAGGGGGTGGAACATACCGTAGTTATTCGGTTATAAGGCGCACGGTTTTTTCAAGAAAAATCTGTCTTTGGGTGGCGAGTTAGTGCTAAATTTGGGGTGCGTCTTATAGCCAAGTAATTTCGTGCAATAAAATCTTAAGATCACAATTTGAAAAGAACTTGCAGTTTAAACAACACAAGAAAAGGACACTAGTTGTCAATTTAAAAAAAGAATAGCGCTTTTAGAGACCTTTAGAACACTAAACGATGTCAAGAGAAAAGTAAACAAACGGAAATTTGCATACATGCTTAATAGCACGTGCTCAGTAACGTGATACCCATGAAAACAACACAATCGGTTGAACCTTGTTTCGAATTCCGAGAATCGTGTTTGTCGCTCCCATGAAAAGTTTCTTCTCTCAAAAAACAGTGTGGAGATAAAACATACCTTCTTCGTTCATCCAGCCTTTCTTGTGCACTGAAGGTTGCATCCTTGGTGGCGTGTTATATTCAGCTATCGAACACCTTTAAATATGACTTTCGGTGGGAGTTTATCGCCGTTCGCTTTCGCTTGAAGTCTGAAGTCTGAACTCTGACTATTTATTACGTCGGAAGGTTCAAATAAAAGTGTATGCGTTGTATGTTATGATTTTCAGGTGTCAACTTTTAGCTTTTGTGTTTGCGTATATCATTAAACGTGTGACTTTTTCACTTTGTTTACGTTAACAAAAAGAGTTCGCATGCCAATTGTGTAAGGATAATTGTTCTCAAATTCATCACATCCTTTTGATAACTCTCAATTTTCGGGTGCGTTTTATAACCGAGTATTTTCGCGTAATTTTCAATTTGAGAACTTAGCTTGATTAAATTGCAAAGTTTGGGGTGCGTCTTATAACCGAGTGCGCCTTATAACCGAATAACTACGGTAGTATTTATCATTTGGTAGTGTTATTTAATAAAGTGCTAAAGGTCACCTTTTAGTTAAGGTTTACAATGGAAATGATTGTTCTTAATTGGCATATACCACAAAGTGCTGTGCCAAAGTCTCTTACATCTGTCATTGTTTATCTTTTTAGATCAATTTGGTGGAGGATACCAGGTAAGTGATGTCAATATCTACATTGTATGACCATGTTCTCTTGAAAGTCTTTTCTTTGATCATAACGGAGTAATCAATATTTTCTTTTCTTTTGTGGTTGTTCACATCAGTCAATGGACAGTTTTGGTGGTGGTTACATGCAAGATGGAGGGGGGTTTGCTTCCCCCATGGGAGATTCCCAGGAGAAAAAGGTTTGTGTCAGTGTTCGACACTAACGCTTGCCCTATTGCATGGGGCAAGCGAAATATATCCGTGGGCAAGTAAAACAACCCTAAGACTTGCCCTTCGGGCAATCAGAATTTTTGTTCAACTAATATTTTGCGGAACAATTCGATTTGCAACGAAGGAACAGACTAGTTATATGACGCAGTCACTGCAAACCTGATTAAAAAAATAACAAAGTTACAGCTCTTTGCTGTCAATTATTTTTCTGTTGAAAATATATTGATGCAAATCTCCAAACAGATTGAAAGAAGGAACATGTTGCCTGCAGCTAATTCCAGGAATTGCAATTGTCTCACTTCACATAATTATATGAAGTAAGTTCTACACTTCGATTTATTTCGTTTTAAAAGACTTCCAACGACAATTTTGGAAGAAATAAGAGTATGGACTTGTTCTCGGATCGCTTACGTGTTAGCATTCCCAGATATGACCACAATGCAATGCAAATAGTCGCTAATTTTAAGGTATTCAAATGAGATAGCCGTTACAATATATAACGCTTTTACCGGCTGGTAAAACGCAGTTAATGGAACATGACACCCCTAGAGGGCAAGACTGCTTTCGTTCGTCACGCAATCCAGTAAGATAAATAATAGAACAATATTGAATGCTGAATTCATAAATGAATGTTCCCTTATTCTAGCAGTTAGTACAAACGCTATTCATGTCTGTATTTTAGCTTCTATCTTGCTGAGTAATCTAGTGATATATCTTAGCTTTTCCTAGATTGGTCCTTATATTTGTTAGCCCCATTCATGGCTGACAAGCCCGCCACGTGGCGTCTCTTTAGCTCGTAGTACAGCTGTACCTATTGGTCGAACTTTGAGACACTGTCTTGCTATATAAATCTCAATACACTGTAACAGGGCATAATCCTGGCAGCTTGCACGAGAGTACACAGTTTGTAACAATTTTGCTTTAAAATTTCCCACCCTCCCTCCCCGGGAGACGGGCTTTTGTTTGTTATTTGCCAATAAACTGGGGTCACTCCTTGTGGTCGGTTAAGTCTGCGTAGCGACTTCCCCCAAGCTTTGGCATTGCTTGTGTCTTGCCATCTTATATCCTTGCCTTTATCTTGTCCGATCCAGCCTCTGCTGTGCTGGGGAGATAACAAAGGCTCTGCCAATACTCTTGTTCTATTCCCACGTTTGTGGGGGAATAAGTGAGGCTTTTAGTTTTTGCACCTATTATTAAGTCGCGTAAAAACCTGCCACAGGGCTGTGTCCCCCTCAATTACGCCATATTGTTATTTGCTTATTTGTTGTCGTTACACTATCTAGTCGCGTTACACTCTACTCTTAGTTTAAATTATGGAATAGTGACATTAATTGAAAGCTAACCAAATAAAAATGGGTGCTTAGACTTAAATCTTTAGAATAACACCGTCTAAAAATGAATGTTTAGACTTAATTTTGCAGATCAGCGCTGGTTGAAATGAGTCAGACGTGAATACTATCAATGTGTACTTTACATCATGTAATCATTGTGAAATGTCTACAATCCTTCTCTCTGTGCCAACATCCAATCACAAAATGGTACGAACCCGGTGCAATTCCTGTATTTAGTTGCTAGTGAACATGTTCGTAACTGCCATCTTTCTCCACACGAAAAGAATGTTTGTTGCAATGGAACCCAGTTTTAGCACTGCCAAATACATATTGAACAATCTACCTTTTGTCATGCAAATTATTTCAACCAGCTTTGAAAGGCTTAAAGAACATACTATTGCACAAATGGCATTTAATTCAAAACCAGCCTAATCTCAGAGAGACATTCAAGGAATCTCCCTTGAATTCTTATAGAAAGGGAAAATTCGCTTAAAGATATGCTTGTCAAAGCAAAACTGGACACACAGCAGGAGTCACGTTGGTCTGTCAAATCCATTTTAAACACATTTGTACACAAAATTGGCCTTTTTTAATGAGCCTCCTTAGAGTTTTAATGGGCAACAGGTCTTTGGGTGCGCAACCATGGGCAAAAAAAAAAGCAAAGCTGGTCGCCCAAAGGGCAAATTAGTAAGAAAGTAAGTGCAGAACACTGTGTGTTCTTATTTGTTTGTTTTTTGCAAACATTTTTACAATAGTAGCATTTGAATTAAATTTTTATTAGGGGATTGTTACAGTCTCCCTCTTGCTGTTTTGTCAACAAATCACTAAAAGATTGGATACGAAGAACTAACTAATGGAGTGTAGTCTGTTAGAATAAATGCTACTTGGCCAACATAAAAAAACCTTGTTTATTGCTATGAAAGGACATCTCAAATTTGCACGGTCCTCTCCCATCCCATCTGGTGGCTCAGTCAGTGGGGAAATGGTGGTCTAACCTGGAGTTTGAGTGTTCAATTTGCACGCTGGTCAGAGCTTTCTCAGTCCTTGTGTGGGCCCATTGTTACTGCTAACACACAGATTGATTACTTGGGTATGCACCTGTACATAGTACTTCAAGATGCACACCAAAAGTTAATATTGTTTTCCTTACTCTGATAACGGTACATCCTTTTTACTCCCTTCATTTAACCCATTGACTCCTAGGAGTGAGACTTGATATGTTTTACTCTGTCTAATACCAGGCGATTTTATGCATTAATGGGGCACAGTTCAGGGTGTCTTGAAAACTAAGACCCTGAGACCCCGAAGACTGGAAAAAAGTAACCCCAAACCCTCAATTTGGCTAACACTAGGCCTAAAGTTGGTTTATAGTTACCTCAAGTGAAGTTCAAGTCCTTTGTTTCCTGCAACTTGTTTCAAAGTGAAAGCAGGGTGATCCACCATGTTTATGTGTAACTGAGTAACCACGCTCCATGTGTGGTGAAACATCTTCATTTCTCGTCAGATGTATACATGTATAATTATTGGCCCTGTGACACTTCAGGCCAAAAAACCAACTTTTGACCTAGGGTTAGCCAAATTGAGGGTTTTGGGTTACTTTTTACGAGTTTTTGGGTTCTAAAGGTCTTTGTTTTCGAGACGCCCAACCGGTTCAGGAGTCAATGAGTTAACAACCTTTACAGTACATCCACTCAAACACTATCTGTGCCCTTTAAAGTCAGCTACAGGGTGTATATTGTAGATGTATCCACTTGTTTGGCTCCAGTGTAGATGTAGATGTTTTGACTTGACTTTTAATACGTATTCTGCAGCGATCTGCATCTCGGGTGCAGTCAGTTATTCCATGTACAATCAAACAGCTTCACACTGCAACATATAACCAGGCAGAAGATACATTCAAGCTTGGAGACCTTGAACTAAACCAGGTTTGTCCATCATTGTTAACAAGTAAGATCATCATTGTGTTAACAAATAAGATTAATTCATCTGAACAGTGTAAATGAAGTTGAAGTTGAAGTTAAAGTTCATGGGTACGTGTAGATACATTGTATTTCACTGAAAATAAAGCTTTGGGCCAGCTTTGTTTACTGGTATGTTTCCTGTGACTATGGGTACACTATAATTATGGTGGGACAAGTTTCTGAAAAGAGGGTTTAGCCTTAAAGGAGTTAAAGTGGTACTATGATCAAAATATCAAATCTTATTATTATTTTGTCCTTTGGATTTCAAAACTACAGTGTATGTTAACTAAATACCAATTGACCCAAGTTTCAAGCCTTGATTTCGAAAAGACACTTGTTTATTTTAACGGGAATTTCCCTACTTAATGGTGCACCATTATTAATGTAACTTTAAAATCTTGAGAGAGCTGGATAGATTGCAATGGGTTTGTATGCTTCTGAATTAATATGAAGCACTGGAGTTTTGGGCTTTCAGATTTTTAAACTCGTGTTTTGCACACATAATAAACTATGATTACATGCTGAAATTTTAAGCTATTGAGTGAGTGACGTCACATTTCCCTAGATCCAACCCTCTAAGGTCCTGTCAGTCAGTTTTGAAGATGAGTAATGGCGGGCTGTAAAATCCAAAACTCAAAGTAATCGGCCTTTGGATAAAAATCAAAGCTCAAACTTTTGCCAGGCAAGTGTTAAGCAAACAAACTTTCAAAATCTGAAGAAAAAAAGGAAGTGATTTTTTTATCGTAGTACCACTTTAACTTTTTTGTCATTCACTTACAGTAAGTAGCACAACATATTCTTATCTACCTACAAGCAATTGCAAAAAGAGTTGAGACACTCACTGTTTGTAACCGTACAATGCGTGACATTTAAGTCAGCTTATCCCAACCCTAACCCCCCTCCCCCAAGCAAAGTTGTTTCCATCTCCATTTGGCATTCAAACGGAAGGATATCAACATTGAAAAAGGGGGGAGGGGAGGGGTGAGAGTGGCATTGGGACTTTTCTTTTAATTGGACTGGAAGAGGGGTTTTAGGAAGGAGATAAGGTGAATTTTTGAGTCAGTGTCTCAACCTTTTTGCAGCTCTTGTAGCTTGTCCCACTTTTAGCACTTTTGGAAAAGGTTCTTGAAAATATATTGTTATTATTATTATTAAATTATTATTATTATTATTATTATTATTATTATTGTTATTATTAATGTTATTATTATTATTATTATTATTTTATTCGTTTTTTATTTTGGAAAAGGTGAAAGATTCAGGGAAATTCTTCCAGGCCAGGGCAAATGTTTTGCTCTGGACAGAGAAAAACCTTTTTGCTTTAGGAAAGAATGATAATTATCTTTTCAGGAGAAACTGTTTTGCTTAAGTTTAAATTTTCCATCAACAGGTAACAATAGTTGGTGTTATTCGAGATGCGCAGGAGTCTGCAACCAATATCATGTATAACATCAATGACATGACCTCAGAGGATATTATTGTGAGAAAATGGATAGATAATGAGGTATGAGGCTTCCTTCAGATATTAGATAGACAGACTGACTTGTTTATTGTCACCTTTTGCAGCAAAGCTGAATTGCAGGTAGCAGTCAGTAACAATAAATGTTATTATAGTAATTATTTTAACACTTATATGTACAAGTAAACAGTAGCATGTTTAACGGTTACAAATTTAGCACAGAAATATGTATTGGTTGGCAGAGTGATGGTTTTACAGTTTGATCGCATGCAATAAGCCAACGAAGTTTTAACAGTTCTACTGCAAATTACAAATGTAAGAGAAAGGTAGGATTTCCTGGGGATGTACATGTATGTACCTCTTAAATGATTAATACATGCATCCTCATGCCATGGCTTTAAAAAGTCTCAATCCCTGCCTCAGCAGCCAACGCAAGTTCGTAAGAAATAAACAGCAAGATGATGGAAAGAGTACGCTTCTGAATTTTTTCAATTTTGTTAGCAACAAATTTGGGAATATTAGCAAAGACGACAGCTTCATACACCACTTTCATAAATGGCGACCTATTTTATATTCTTTTGTATTTATGTTAATTAGACCTCCTGCCCTCATTTTGAAACAAATATGCTTTTAAAATTTGCTCGTTGTAGCGAGGCTAGTAGGGCTTATTAGCATTAAAACGAAAGAATATTTTATTTGGCTGCCATTATGAAAGAGGTCTATATTCCAGTACAGACCAAACAAGTGGACAGTAAAGTACATTGTAAATCAACGCTTGTATCATCTGGATGGACACCATACTTCCTAAGATTTCTCAAGGCATAGAGCCGCCTGTTGGCCTTCCTAGAAGTAATTCCCCCAGTCTGGTGTCAGGTATCTAACTCCTGACCTTACACCCAGGATCTGGGTTGTTTCCTACTGTGCTACCAGTCCCTTCACACTGAGGTCAACAGCATTAATTAGTTAACAGATTAATTTTTTGTAATCCACTGTAGGAAAGTGATGCTGAGAAAGATAGAAGGTCATCATGCAGGTACATTAGATACTACATGTACATTATTAAGTAATATTATAAATCTGAATTTAATTTTAGTCATAATTATGTTTACCATGGCATCCATGCAGTGCAGCAGCAGTTTTTTTTTTTATTAATTCCATTCTTTAATCGTCTCATCATTTGAATGACTCATTGAATGCTTCTGAATACATTTATCAGAACAGATGGTGCCACGTTCAGTTAATATTAAGGACGCTTACTGTCTTCCATTTTTGATATACTTTTTCTGAGTAATCACTCTACGTGGGTGAGTTAATTACGGTACATCACTCTACTTGTAGCTACTTAGCTCTTAAAAGAAATGCAAGCACGGGCAACCAAATTTCTGAACAAGTAGCCCAAATGGGTGCCTTACTTCATTTATCCTCACTTTCTTGTAAATTTGATCCCAGCTGGAATTAATTATGCTGTCACCTTCACGACTTGTATTTATCACATCACCAAATGTTTGCATGTACTTTCACAGGGAAAATACCTATGTGCGTGTTTTTGGTCACCTAAAGTCCTTCAAGGAAAACAGCCGCAGTTTAATTGCCTTCGGTCTCTCTCCTGTGACAGACTTCAATGAGATTACTTATCACATGCTTGACGTCGTTCATTCTCATTTGGCTTTAAGCAAGGTTAATTTGCATTTTAATTAATCACTTGGTGTTCAATAATGTGTTCATTTATCTGTCACCAGTTAAAATAAAATTGTCTTTGATAAAAATTGTTTATTTTACAAAACTTCAGCTGCCTGAAATGTCTGATATGTCACTTTCAATGCAACAAGGCACCACACCAGGAAAGTATGGATTTCAGGGTCAAACACCAAATAGGATGAATCAAGGATTTGGAGGAAACTCAGCAGGGACACATGCAGGACTAACAGGAATTCAACAACAGGTTTGAAACTAGAAAATATCTTTTGTGCTTTGTGCTGTCCTGCTTGATGTGCCTTGATGGCTAGTGGTTTCAACTTTGGAAATTAATTTCCCACACAGATGCAGGAAAACTCTATGAAAAAATGTATAAATTAATACTGTATATGTGTAGCACTTGATTAAAAGGGCACCAAACAAAAACAAAAACAAAAAGCAGAACAAACCAAAAGCAATTTCAATATTGTTGCTCATTGATTTTTGTCAACAGATACCATGAAGGCAAGTCTTTAAGCAAATAACTGAAACAGAAAAAAAAATGGCTGTACTCACTGCCTACTACCATCACTTAAGTCGTCTGTTGCATATCAAATTTCTTTCCAGATTCAAAGTATGATCACAAGCTGTCAACAAGAGGAAGGAATGGCTTTTGGCGATATCAGACAGAAGCTAAGAGGTGTGTCTGATGCACAAATCAGGTAAGCTGAACCCTGTGGGAGAATGGCTATATTCAGAGTAATTGGATATCTGAGATGGTTGCAATTTTTAAAGTAAATGGTGTTATATTAAAAAACAGCTAAAAACGAGGTCTCTTTCATTCCTTCTGTGACAAGGACTCTGGACTTTCCTTTTTCCTTTGAGAAGCGCGCTAACAGCCTTGGGACCTTCTTTGTCTGTCGGATTTCCACCTTTAAACAGTGTTAATTAACTTCGAGAGATGCCCTTACAAAGGCCCACCTCCAACCGACAGGCTTTTCGACGGTTTGTTTTTGTTATGGAAATTCGCATTGCTTATCGTAGCGATCTCATTGCATGAATTTCATCTTTGGCGGGATTTTCATATATGCAAATTGTTCCACGGCACGCAATAGACCATTTTCGAATTCTCACGGCTGGACTGGATCTAGCATGAAATGAAGGCTAATGCGGGCAACTTTTCAAATACAAATTAATTTGCCCGCATTAGCCTCCATTTCATGCTAGATCCAGTCCAACCATTAGAGTACGAAACTGGCCAATTCCTGTCGGTTGAATGTGGGCCTTTAATGTAACACAAGTTCTCTTTTAGATGAATATCATTTCTCTTTAACTCTCTTTTTATTTTCTTTATGTTTTTAGAAGTACGCTGGAGTTTCTAAGTAATGAAGGACACATCTATTCCACCATAGACGATGATCACTACAAATCAACGGACAGTTATTGACCTCTTCATGAAAACTGAGTGAAACTCTTGTCACCCTCACATGCCTTACTTGAACGCGTTGGATAAATAGAAAGGAATTTAAGAAACGATGACGGCTGCGACAATGGCACTGCCAGAGAGCGATTGATCGATAAGCCTATAAATTGTTCTGCAATTTTGTTTTCTTCTGTTTTTACGTTTAGTTTTCAAGGTCGCATGAAAGTCGCTCTTTTAGAGAGATGTAGCATCACGTTAACGTGAAACGTGAAACGTGAAGCGCAAAATTGACCACGTGACCATAATTTTCCCGCCATTTTTCGCGTTTGCTGTTTCTTTATGAAAGTAGGCATTTTTGCGTTTGCTGTATATGTGGAATTTTTGTTCTCGTTCAGTTGTCTTCTACATAACAAGTTTGTGGAAAAAAGTACCCCAAAACCATTTTTCGGTAAGTCAAACAAGGAAAAATTCGGTTTGATGGTCATAAAGCGTTCATAATGTAGCTGACTCCTTACCTCATTTTTCTTCATAAACTCATGTTGACTCTCTGATGACGCACAAAACAGCTTCATCGAAACTCGCAAAATTTTACAGGTAAGGATTTTCATTTTATATACAGTAGCGTCTTTTAGTCCGCAATCAGTTTTTAAGAAAAGGCTTCCACTGCCGGAATACTTGAGATTAACATTCCATTCCTAGTTACCGTGGATCACGCAAACTTAAAATGACAAGCTTTCTACCTCTACATCTACATATTCCAGCACTGCACGTGCAGCATGATTATTTTTCCTCTTTTAACCAATGAAATTGTTGTTTTGTGTTTAAGATCTGCGACGGCGACGGAAACGTCGCGTCAAAATATGACTTTGCGCTATCGTAAGCGATTTCAGAGTAGAAATAGAGAATTAAGGTTCGCATTTATATATATATATATATATATATATATTCTTCATTTATATATATATATATATATGGAAGAAAAAGACAAATAAACTACAAGTTCATCCCTACAAGCCTGTTTCGTGGTCGCCCACTCATGTCCATATATACTACGCTCTACTTCTATGTATATTGAGCACTGTTTTACGAAAATCAAGTTTCACACTTTATATATATATATATGACAATGAATTGTATCAGTCATCCAGTTGAGAGTATGATAAAACGAAAATAATTCACTTACTGGAAAATTGTAGACGAACAATCGACGTTTCGGCAATATCACACGGCCTTCATCAGGAATCTGCCGAGTCAGCTTGGGTCACGCAAGTGTCATATGATAGCTGACTCAGCACGTCCCGTAACGCACGGGTAAGTGAATTATTTTCGTTTTATCATATTTATACATATATGCTTGTGTTGTCGTCAAAACCTTAAATTGTGTGATTTCACGTGGCTGTTATGCAGAGAACAGCTGAAAAAATGTGCAAAAATGCGTGTTAACCAATGATTTTATTATTATTATTCAGTTTTGGGGTTTTTACGACAACGCGTGCGTACAGCAGTGAATTTTTCACTATCTCTCACTCTCTTTCATTCAAATCCGTCCGTAACAATCCAGTTATCGGATTCTTCGCTCTTAATTCACGGCGTTAACAAGATTGATCGTCCTGAAATGCTTAGAAAGCGCAAAGTTATATTGTCGGATTCCCTATTTCTGATACAAAGAATGCGTGAGTGAATAAATGAATGAAGATAATTATCAACTTGAGAGGTGTGACCTTATGCTAATAAAGCCTCTCTACGCCGAGCAAATTTCAAAAGGAGCTTTGTTTCAAAATGAGGGCAGTAGGTCTAATTAACATTAAGACAGAAGGTGGTCGCCATTTGTGAAAGTGGTCTGTGACTACCCGGCCAACGAAGAAATCTATGGTATTGTTGGGAGAATGAACGTTTCCATCTTCGGAATGAAAGGGTTAGTGGGAGGGGGAGGGAAATTTGTCCAACATTCCTAAAAGGGGGTAGGAGTCTCAATTCTTTTCTCGCTTATTGTGGAATCAGATCTTTTTTTTTTTTCTCGATCGGACATGTTTCTTTCGTTCGTTTTTGTCTAGTTTTCCTCCTTCACCAAATATCAGTATGTAGTTTATTCCAACATACGGAGAATGTACTAAGATGTAAATACGGATCCCACTTTATTCACGTGTTCTGTCGTCGCATGAGTTACTAAAAAAAGCTAAATGAAAGTAGTAAGTGCAAGCAAATGCAAAAATGTTATGTCATTACTGTAACGAGAAATGGTTTCCATTAAACTTATACAGTAGCCGTCTTTTGTAAACCTATTTGTTTTGAACACTGCCTTCTCTTACCAGTCTTGTTTTTGTGCCGCCTTATTGCTTTTTGTGTACTGTGTAGCAGTATCGAAGGAGAATGAACTTTAGAAACTAAGTTTATTTTTATCAGTTGTAAATATTTTCAAATACAACAGGGAAGAGGGGGGGGTCCACTAGTGATAAACGCCTGAAGGCTAGGCTTTTTTTTCCCTTTTTTTCAAGTTCTAGCAGCTTAATGGGCCATTTCCGAGTTGCTGTTTCACTCGGTTTCGAAGTGAGTCTTGGTGCTCAACTATTGTAAGGGAAATGAGTTTGATTTGCATAACAATTCGCAACTCATTTCCATTTGAATGGTTGTGCTCCAGGACTCGCTTTGAAACTGAGGCATGCAGCAACTCGGAAATGGGCTATTGAGCTTAATTTTCAGTTTAACTGCTACTGTTTGGTATCCTACTGCAGGGGAATAGCTCACTCCTTTGTGCAATTTTCTTGAGATTTCACACAAAATCCGCAGCGAAGAATTCAGTGATTGTGATTAGGTGTCATGTCTACATGTAAGCAGTGTCTTGTCCAGTGTTGTAGAATCCGTTTGCTTGGGATGAAATAACTGTTAACTGTTCTTGCAGCTTGCTTATTTCTCGAATAAGCTGTCCCAGTTTGTCCTCTACATCCTTCAAGTTAATAGCTTTGGTGAAGTCCGACTGGGTTCTTGCTTCGTTCAAGTCGATCTCACCTATAAAAGGGAATGCCAAATATACGTCTTAATGAGTTTCATTCGGAAGGAGCTACTTTCCGAATCCTTCCACTCTCAGCCGGATCGTTTGGTTGGGGTACGAGTGAGTCACGTGTTCTCTTTTTTTGAGCATGCGCACTTGGAAATATTGCGAGTCATTCAGATCAGCTGATACCACAGTTTCTGTCAACTGTCACTGGTAGTGGACTGCGTTTATTGAGAAATTGTAATGTTTGCATCGCTTCCCAGACCAACCGATAACTGTCACAAATTTCAAAGATTTCGTTAGCGTCGACCATCGCTGAAGCAGCTTTCAAGTCACGGAACTCAATTTGTTTGAGTCACTGAATTTTCACCTTGGAGTTTTAGACAAACTATCCAGATTATCGATTGTCTCCCTCGCTGCCGTTTTATATGTCGTCACGCCATGCAGGGAGGAGCGTTGCGTGATGAGATTAGGACATGTATTCTGACTGACCGGCAGATTCTCTGCGATAGAATTGAAGATGCCTTGACAAGACTAAGAAAGTTTTATTTTACCTTCTCGGCTTTGAACCTTTCTCGTTGGCTTCCACAATTTTATGTATAGAAGTTCCGTGATAAAGCCAGAGAATAAAACACCCACGAAGATGCCTAAGGTCACCAGAAGGAAGTTTTGTGTGCCTTTTGATTTGCCGGATAAGAAACTCTGCAAGTCACTACCCTCGTAAACCTGTTTAAAAAAGATACATAAGTCTTGCATGTGGAAAAACTATTAAAAGTGGATCACTTGAAAGCAAGGTGACGCACCATAACAGCAGCCCGGTGTGGCCAACACATCACGCGTGCGCACAACCATTTCACCCGGTTAATTTGCAGCCATGGACAGCTGTTTCGGCCCTGTTAGGCCACGTCAGCATGGCATAGCCAACTTACAAGGCGGGTGTTTTGGTGTGTTGGTTTATGATGACTGGGTTCACCTTGCTTTCGATGCTTCATTGGATAATGAGCTTTCACTGGAAACTTGAACCCGATATACCAGATAATCTCTGAGCAATAATGCTATGAAAATTCGAAATTTTGCATGAAATGTATTTGATTATTCGCGCTTTTGCCACCCAAGAATTTATCAACTATTGATGACTAATAACTGAGTCGTGGATACTCAGCATGCATCTTAAACACTATTGACGCACTATTAAAGGGTCGGTTCTCGCGCTGCTTTTGTTCGAATTCAGTCAAGCGCAACTGATTAATTATCCAAGTTGGTGATATCAAACAGCAACACAGAGACGGAAGCCCAAAGACTGGGGATTAAAAGAAAGAACGACAGATAACGATGCTATGACATATACGGACACTTTGCCATAGAGGGATTTTATCACAGCTCGGTTGCGTCCACGGTTGAAGGATAGATCATTTTCCTATGCTTTAGGCACCGCGCCTTTTATAGTGCGTTTGCGTATTTAGAGAAGTAGCCGTAGCTGCAATTGTTGAAACTTATAACAGTAATTTGAGTAGCTTGTGACGTAATATTGATAATGACAAAAGGAGGTAATACAAGATATCTCACAGAGGGTTGCAGGGATGGCGCAGTGGTGAGAACACTCGCCTCCCACCAATGTGGCCCGGATTCGTTTCCCAGACTCGACGTCATATGTGGGTTGAATTTGTTGGTTCTCCACTCTGCACCGAAAACCAAAAACGAACATTTGACTTGATTTGTGTTAATTGTTAATTTCAGTTTAAGGTGTCCCCAATTAGTGCTTCAGCGCTAGAACGACTTGACCCTTAAGTAACGTTCGTTTCTTATATACAAGAAACAATGAAAACAAAAGAGAAAAAATATACACTGTAAATGCATATACCTAATACACACAAAAAAACGTGTAATTAATTAATTAATTAATTAATTAATTAATAAAGATACAGCTTTTCGCATTTAAGGATGGCTGAAGATCACAAACTACTCAAATTACTGTCATATACTCCAAAAATTTTAGCTACGGTTACTTCTGAAGATGTATGTTGAGACTAATAACTGGCTTGTAATCAAAGCTGAAGGGCTTAAAATCTTTTACCTTTCGAAATCAATTTGCAAATGGTATGATGGCTGGTATAAAAATGAAACAAAATTTGAACAACGACGTCAGCAAAGATTCCCTTATTGACAATGAGGGGCGCTACTACTACACCCTAGTAGTAGTTACTTTGGTTCAGTTGTACACCTTAGTTGTAGCTACACCTAGTAGTAGCTACTTAGGTGGGGTAGTTTCCCCCCGCGCTATTGGAGTAGCGCGGGCGCAACGAGACACCAACGGCTGAAATCTGAGCCTAAGTAATTAAGGTTTTAAGAAAACATTTCCATTGAGGTTTCTGACATGCAATAATTTTAAAGAAGAAATCATTTTCGCCTTACATCCACGGGCTTAAGATAGTCCAACAGGATATCGTCCACATCGAATCTTTCCAATTCTCGTTCAAAACAAGACCCTTTGCCCATTTGACTTTTGGCGGATGGGGAGTCCCGAACAGCTACGTCGTAAACTACTTCGTGGTCGTAACTTCCGAAGACTTTGAGGGTGGAGTCGTTAAGAGCCTCGCTAAGGTAGTATGCCGCTCTGTACCTTTCCATAAAAACTCCATCAATCTTATTCTCCTTCAGTTTAGAGAAAACTTTGTCAACTGTCGTGAAAACTTAAAGAGAGTGGGAAAATGGTGTGTTATTGATAACGCGTTTCACAACTACATCCAACACAGCATCCCTATATCAAATTTTAGTTTTTGCTAATCAAACTAATCATTATTAATCAAACTCCGGATATCCTTACTATTCACTTCTGGGCAATTCGCGCGGAATTTGCGCCCGAAAATGTTGTAATCTTGGCAGGATCAAATGAGTTTAAAATCATCTTTTTGTGCTGTATTATATAACTGTTTTAACATATACTAAAACAACTATTCACCTCTGTCGGTGGCTAGTTAACAACTATTCACCGAAGTGGAGGTGGCTAAATATCCAACGCTAGCCACCGACACTGAGTGAGATAATATACAACACAAAAAATTAATTTGGACGTTTTCTTCACTTGTCACGGATGGAAATCGGGACGCCATTTTTTCCCGAGTTGCTCGGAGGTAAACAGCACAGGATATTCGGAGTTTGACGAGCCAATCAGCGCCCGCGTTCAACGCTATCCACTGTTTTAGTATATACTAATGGTAGATATTTACCTTGCCGCCTCGCGGTTTGGTAAATATCCACCGCTGGCCACCAACACTGAGGTGAATAGTTGTCAAAAATCTGCATGCTGAGTGTTAAAAGTGAGCATGGTTGGCGCAGTGGTGAGAGTATTCGTCCTTCACCAATGTGGCCTGGGTTCGATTTCCAGGCCAACCTCGTTCCCAGGGTCTCCCTTGTAGCCGAGACCCTGGGAACGAGATTGTTTCCAGGCTTGGCGTCGCGTGTTCTCTGCTCGGAGAAGTTTTTTCCCCAGCACTCCGGTTTTCCTCTATCCTAAAAAAAAACGACCTTTGGTATGAATTGATTTGATTTCATTTTGTACAGTGTCCTTAATAGGCGATTTGCAATGATGGCGTTTCACTCCCGAGACCAGAATGCGTTGTCAAAATGCTTGTTATTCAGATTTTTCTTCTCTTCTGGGAACAAAGAAACAGTCCTTTTCACGGTTAGGTTTTCTCATTTGCATTACAATATAATGTAGCATGTATGTGAGGCAATTTCGGGCTATTTTGTAGTTTTAACCCGAAATTACCTCGCATTCACGTTAGGTTACATTCTAATGCAAATGAGAAAAACTAACCGTGAAAAGGGCTATTGTTGAAATTTGCCTGACAATAGGAGCAACTCAAAGCATTCTGGTCTTCGTGGTAAATGACGCCATCATGTAAATCGCGTATTAGTAACCCTGGGCCAAATACACCTGACACTCAACTAGCCGCTTCACGGCTCGGTAAATATCCATCACTAGACACCTCTACTTCGGTGAATAGTTGTTAATTAGTATATGCTAAAACGGTGAGATACTATAGCACAAAAAGATGATTTTAACTCATTTGTTGCACAAGTCTAGTGCGAGTCGCGAGTCGAGTTCAAGTCAGATTCCAAATTTGGTTTTAGTTTTTGTTTTTCGTTTGTTTGTTGTTTTTGTTGTTATTGTTGCTGTCATTTTTACCTTGAAGCTTTCTCTGCTTCCAAAATAATGTCTTTCAGTTTCAGTTTCAGTGTAATTACTTGGAAAATGCTATGTTCCTTTACACCAAGGTATGAAAAAAATATGAATAAATAAGAAGAAAAAAAAAAAATAAGGGGCCTAAAGGCATTGACAGATGAGGTGCTTGCCACAAAGGCAGGCAGAGTATTCCATTCAGGTATGGTTCTTGGAAAAAAAAGAGAATTTATAAGTATCTGTGCGGGGAGCAAGAATGTTAAGCTTTTGAGGATGATTACGTCGGGTTACAGTTTTACAACAGCTTAAGTGGTCGTTGAAATTAATAGGAATTAGGTTAACTATTTTAAACATAATACATAGGCGGTCGCGCTTTTTGGCGCTGGATAGTTCAGACCAGCCAAGTCCCTTAACTAGGGCAGTAACACTGACATGACGCGAATAGTTCTTGAATACAAAGCGAGCAGCACGTCTCTGATCCATTTCAAGCTGAGATGTTTTTTTGGGTGTACGGGTCCCACACACTGGAATGTGATAACGTAGGTCGAACTAGTGAAAGATAAGCGCAGGCTTTGACTTCTTTTGAGCAGCTGTGCAAGTTACGTCTGATAAGGTTAAGAGTGCGCGTTGCCTTCTTTGTAATGAAGATCACGTGATGGTTCCATTTGAGGTCTTTAGAGAGCTGCACACCGAGATAGGGATGGGATTCGCGCACCTCGAGTCTAGTACCATACAGGAAGTGTATAAACAGCTAATGTGCAGAGGCGTTCAATATCGTGACACTACTCACACGTAATCCCAAGGAACACAAGATACATCCCAAATGCTTGAAGTAATTTTTTTGTTTAAAGGCCCGCGGAGAAGGAGATAAAATATAGGCAAGCATTGCGTACTTGTGGTAGTGCAGTAGCACAGCGCTGTAATCTATAATTGTCAACTGCTCGAACTTGACTCGTGACTCGCACTTGTCTCGTGACTCGAACTTGACTCGTGCAATGAGTAAACCCTTCCTGCAACGATTACAGGTCTGGCGCAAATCCTACGCAGGTTGCTCGGAGGTGAATAGTTATACATGTTCATTGCCGCAACAGCCACTCAATGCTGAACTACGGATAAGATATGGGGAAAAAGGTTGCCCGGGATACTCGGAGTTGTGAATCCAAGCAACGAAGGTAAACGTCGCCGAAGGGGAGGACGGTTGGAAACGCTTTTTACCGACAGTGCTAGGGAAACTTAGCGAAAAGAGGGAATAAACTTGAGAAACATGACTTAGATAGGTTAATTACGGTCCCTAAGGACTAACAATGGTCTAAATGGTCAGAATAGGGTGGTGAGAATATTTATCAATAGTGCGTCATGAATTCCAGCAAAGGATATTTGGAGCCAATCGGAGCGCGCCTTCAATCCTTACAATAAATTTACCTGGCTTGAGCCTGCGATCCAATCGAAACCAAGTACCTGGTCAGAGGTCAACTTCAAAAACTTGACCCCGGTATATGGTCACTTGAATGTGGTCAGCGGATACCTTGTTTTGACAGGTGTCAATTGACCATAACATGGAGATTTACGCTGTAAACAAGCTGGAGTATGGCCGCCATGTTGGGCACAAGTCAAGTGTTGATTACTTGAGCCCGCGATATGGTCGCAATTGGCATACATGAAGGGGTGGATGTACGGTCGAACGGTGACCAAAATCACATTTTCTCGCACAGATGGGTTACCATATTTCATTACCAATGGTGCTCCGCTCGCGCCCCTATGGCGCGCAGAGCTCCACTATTAACATAGATGTGGACAACAACCGAGGTGCAGTCTAGGGACTACACGATCTAGGGAAAACACGATCACTAGTAGCATCAAGTACACTTGTTGCTACCAACCAATTGCCAACCAAATCAAAAATCGAAGTGTTCAGTCGTCCATTTCTTCATCACACCTCCTTTTAAAGGTCCTTACCGTTCACCTTAGCTCCTCTTTGTCTCGCCTGTAACTCCGCTGATGTATTGACCAATACTCCAATCTGAACGAAAAAAAAAATTGAGCCCTTAACTTATCCAAAGAGAATACTTGTTATTCACTAGAACGATAATTATTACTGTGGTATCTTACTTGAAAATCGGTTTGACTTTATCTAGATCGGATGCCGTTTATTTAATTTCTTTAGTCTGTTCCGAGGTCGTTTCCTGAGAGAATCTCGCATTCTCGACTCGTCGTTATATCTTCAAATGCCGCGGAGTCTCAAATGAATAATTGGTTTGCATTTTTCCTTTAAGACTGGAAATGGAGCCCATTTTTCAGTAAGAACTTTGAGTAGACCTAACTTTAACTCACCAGGATTAATTCCAAAACGGAGGAAATTCCGTCATGTTAAACATTATAATTATGCCCTTGCGTCATGAACGCTTGTGTGCTTTAGGCACCGAATTCGACACACCTACCAAAAGAGATTGGATTATACGATAGCGTACCTTTCGCCCTCCCACGACTGCCAGGTCGGTGGCTGAAATACTGAGGGAGCTTGTCGCAGTTGCAGTAAATACGGCTATGACTATCAGACCAAACAAGATCCAAATGACGCCGAATAAGCGACCAAAAACAAACTTTGGGGTCTTGTCACCATACCTGAAATTCAAGTCACAATGGTTTAAGTCTCAAGCTCGATGCACTTTGATACACTTCACTTATTATTTGGGTCAGTCTGTGCCTCTGCAAGTAACCCAATCGCTCCGAAATTGCTGTTTCCATAGCAACAACATCGTTCCTGTACTTCTTGTTTTCCTTTCCCGTCCACCAGAGCCGCCGGAGACTGGGAACAAGAGCGACGGGTCTTCGTGCCTCCACACATGAGTAATGTACATACCCCAAATGGTGTGTAGCCGACGCTAAAATTAATTAATGAAGCTATTGTTAAATGTTCTAACATCGTCACCACTTAATCCAACACTACTCACCCGACAGTTGTCATGGAAACGAACGCCCACCAAAAGCCTTCGTAAGTGCCTCTTGTGAAAGAACGAGGAAATTCCTCTTCGTTGAAGAACGTTTCCTAAACGATAAAAAATTTTATTTGCTGGTATATGATATGTATTTCCATATGTAAAGAATTTTTTAAATACTGCAACTAAATGTGCTAACAGAAAGACTTACCAAAATCCATACGCACATCCCTGAGATGCCAGCTAATAGAATGGTAAACACCATGATGGGCCAAGTATTTTCCACCAGGCGGCTCATTGCGATATCATTCACCTTTCCGTTGATGTGCTCAGTGTCCATGATGAGATAGTATCCCGGGATTTCCATCAATTCGTGAAAGATCAGTTTTACATCGTTCGTCTGATCGGACAAGACTTTCTTCATTCGTGCCGATATGGGAAACGCAATATCTGTGCGGTTGTTTAGAATTGATGCTTGGAAATCTCGCGCGTCGTCAAACACTGTGTGTTGGAAGCATGTGGAGTCCAAGTCTTTATCGTTAAACCTAAAACATTTTGTAATGATTTTTTGGAAGAAATCTCCGATTATGCCGGTCAGCATGTCATTGGATGATTCCTTGGTGAGAGGAGGGATAAAAAGGACGGCTACCCGAATTTCACGACAGCGTGACACGCGGCGTGGCACTTCTGTGCCATTGGACTTCAAAAATAGTGCCGCTGTTGTGATAAAGATCATCAAACCATTCTTTGTTGACTTCATTTGATGTGATAATCCGTTGAGCTGCAAAAAAAGGTGAAAAGCACCTATGGTCATATGTTTTTCTCCTGGTGGAAGTGGTTGACCAGCATCCAGAAAGAGTAGGTCGTGTTTTAAAATCTACTTGGGCTGCAGGGAGCAAAACGAAATAGATATGGATGGCCAATGTGGCGCTCATCGCCTCTACACGAACTGATAAATCTTAAGTCGACTAGACTTAAAAAAGCTATCTTAGTCAACAAGTTTGCGGATGAGTGCCGTGTTTCGTCAGTATAAAACGCAGAAAGGAAAGGAACGTTATTTATTTGTCCTCTAGCCGCGCTGGAGCACTAATTGGGGACACTAAAATCAACAAATCAAGGCACATCAAATCAAAAGTGGGTTTTGAGGAAAGGAGAAAACCGGAGCACCCGGAGAAAGCCTCTCGGTGCAGAGTAGAGAACCAACAAACTCAACCCGCGTATGGGAATCGAACCCAGGCCACATTGGTGGGAGGCGAGTGCTCTCACCACTATATACGAACTAGGAAAAACACCTACTGAATCCTTACTGACCAGGTAGAAACCATGGACCACAGTTTGAAATGTGGGCTACGGGCCGGGTGTCAAATATATTAATTAAGCGAGTTTATACAGGGATCCAAATAGACCATAAGTGTGACAGAAACTCAAGTAAAC
>NC_090886.1:49103136-49105636 GCF_036669925.1 Montipora capricornis
TTTCGAACAATAGACACTAATTAACAACAAGTAAATGCGCCTGCGTATGCTGCTTGTGCTTATGTAAATGCTTGCGTCGCTAGTGAAAACCAGGCCTTACGAGTTATGAATGAAGAACTCAAGTTCTATTTGTACGTTTTTAGAGCAGAGGTAATTTGGCAAATATCAATATAGTCATCATGCTTCTTAAGAATATCAAGAAGGAAAGAGTGAAGTTTCGTTTGGAAGTGCTTTTTTGGGAGCTCTCTTAATGATGCTGGCATCTCATTCCAAATTTTAGCTCCGACTCTTGAGAAAGCTCGTTTTTGGATTTCTAACCTAGATTGTTTAATATAGAATTTATTTGCTGACGAAGACCGAGTGTTGTAAGAATGAATACTGGTAGTGTTTTTGAATAGGTTTAAAATGTTATTGGGTACCTTCCGATTTCGTATATCATGCATTAAACAACAGACGGATTTGAAATAAAGAAAATTTATTAGTAGAATATTGGCATCAATAAAAAAATTAAAGGGACTGCATGTTCACATCTCTCTACGGAAAATATAAAGGACCATAATTTTCGTCAGGTGGGATTTACTTGCAAGACCCCACGCATTCAGTCCATAAGATATGTAGGGCAATGTTAAAAATTGATAGATACGCAGAAGAGTATTTTGTGGCACAAAATGCCTAAGTTTCGCAATAGGTGTACTTGTTCCAAAAATCGTATGTTTTTTGCACGCTTTTCGTTTAAGGGATTTTGGCGGGAAAAAGAAAGATGCAGTCAAATTTAGTTTCAGTCACCGTTTGGAATGAAAAAAAAAAATTAGTAATGTAAATTAAATACAGTCTTACAGTGCGACGCGTCTTACCGTGGCCACCAAACAAAGTTTCTTACAAATTGTCCGCCAATCAAGATGTACACGTGACACGGAGTTATACTGCAACGGACTGGGACAAGTTAGGTTTAGAGCCCGGATGTACATGTGAGCCCGAGAGCGATGAGAAAAGTTTCCTTTGTATTTTAATACAGTATTTTTGTGCTTTGTCAAAAGAGTGTAGATTGCGGTCTACGGGTTTACGGACATTGAGACATCACGGATTAGGTTTCAAGGTTTCTAAGGACATAGATGTAAGTTTATCACATTTAGAGTCGTTTCATTTTCTTTGTGATTTCATGATTTAATGTGCGTCTTGTAATTTCGGTTTTAAGTTGTACTTTAGGTTTCGTTAACGCATCACCTGTTACTTGGATTTACGTTGTTCTACGGTTATAGGCAAGGTTAAAGTTAAGTCTAGGGAGACCGGAAAATGCGTGTGAACGGAGTCTGTGTAATTGAATAATTGCTTGACGTTAATTATCGTCCTGTGAGTTTGCAGTAAGCTATTTATGGTTGGTATTGCGGATTTCCTGCATTCACATTGGTTTCTGTGACAGTACCCATGACATTCAGCTGAGAGCGCGCGCGTAACCAACACACACAATTCTAAATGCTGCTCATGATTCAAAATGGGTCACCGGAAGTAACCAAATAACGTGGATTTCACTCATTTTTCTTCTAAAAATATACATAAAATATAAACAGACATCTTCTAATCACGAATATTACGAAAATTTTGCACAAACGGTTTGATCGTCACTTTTAAGTGACGATCAAACCGTTAGAAATCCCTTTGTGTCGCCCTGTAGCTCCACTCGCGCGTGGACTCGAATGAGCAGGTGACGCATGCGTAAATGCTGATCTTGTAACCCCCTCATTTTTCCCGATTTTGTAACTTTACTCGTTTATATCTTTGCTTCCGGACTGTAAAGTTTTTTTCATTTTTCGCATGTTAGCTTCTGTTAATTTAGAACGTATGTCTTGGAAATTTATAAAATTCTATAGGTGAAAAAAAAATTAGAGACATATTTCAAGGAACTGATTTTTCCGGAAGCACTGGCCTACACCTTTTGTTGAAGTTTTATTATTTTAGACAGTATTTCTAAGATTATCTGGTAACAATGTATGGAAAGATTTCACAGTCCCGTTTCTTCCAAAATATATGTTGATTTTAAGGACAGTAGCTACTAATTCAAAGGTATTTTTGCGCGGTTTACTGAATATGCGGGAAAAGCAGATCTTAACAAGTGTTTTTGAAATCCAACAAGAAAATTGGGGAAACCCCGCATTTTTCGAAGATAGTTAATCAACAATATTTGCAAAATGCCTTACAATACAAAGCAATGCATGGCGTTCTTTTCCAAATTGAAGCTTAATTATCTCTGAAAAATGCGTGAATACCCCCAATTTTCTTTTTGCATATACCAAGAGCACTTGCTAAGTTCTGCTTTCTCCGCATAGTTTTGAACCACACAAAAATATCCTTGTATTAATAAGCACCAGCCATAGGAAATCCGAGTATCGCCCAATCTGAATTTTGCCAATTTTGCAAAATCGTATCTCATTTACCTCACTTCTAACAATCTTATTCATAAAAACCAGTCGGCTTATCGACCACACCATTCGTGTGAAACTGC
>NC_090886.1:49113136-49120636 GCF_036669925.1 Montipora capricornis
AGGTACGAACACAACAAATACAACTTAATACCGCATGGGAGCAGTATTGTGCATGCTGTGATAAATATGATGATTTGCTTGACACTTCCTGTGAAAAATATCAGAGTGTTTTGAGTGACCGTGATACTCAACGCATAAGAGTACAAGATTACAACGCTAAGATTGAGCGATTTGTTATTGATGCTGCCGAATTTTACAATAATCAAGTGTCTGAAGAAATAATGGAGAAAGGGAAACATTCCCAGCCGGAATCTGTGAAATCCCAAAAAAGTTACGCCTCGAGATTAAGTGTGTCTAGTTCGAAAGCCCGTGAAGCTAAAGTCCAAGCTGCGAGGGCAGCATTGATGCAACAACAAGCTGAAGAAAGAAGTAGAAGGGTAGTTGAGCTCGAAGTGAAAAGAGTTCAGATGGAAATTAAACGAACGCAATTGGAACTTGAACATAGGCTTGAACTGACCAAATTAGAGGCCGCAAGAGAGGTTGTGGCCGCAAGAGATCAGGCAGAACTAGCCAAACTAGAGGCCTTCCTGGCAGAACAAGAAATGTCTGAACTGACCAATGAAAAGGATGGTATTAAGTGGTCTCCCAAAGTTGAAGAATTTCACCCAGAGGACAAACTCGTGGAACCTCTTGAAGTTCCAGTCGCTTCTTTGCCTTCAGTGATCTCTAGTAGCTTTACTCCTGCACCTGTGTCAGTTATGAACCCACCTCTCACGTCTACACCTGCAGTAGAAAACCCCGCAGCTACTACCTCCATGCATGCTACTGGAGGAATCTGTTTTAGTGATCCACTTGTGGTTCCAAAAATGCAGCTTAAGCCAACTGTTCATGAGAGTAATGTGCCCAAACCTGTCAAAGGTGATTGCCAAGGGGAATGCCAACCATTGACCTTTGTGACCTCAGTCACACCGTCTACGGTCACGCCATCTACAGTCACACCGTCTACGGTCACGCCATCTGCAGTCATGCCTAACATGTCTAGTGCAGCTCTCAATGAAAGCCTTACAGCTATTATGTCCTCAATGGAAAGGATAAGTGCTTCTCATGATCTCCCTCATGTGCGAGTCCAGAAGTTTGATGGATCGCCTCAACAATATCCTGCCTTTCGCCAGAGGTTCAAGCAACTGGTGGAGACAAAACCGCTTGATGATGCTGTCAAAATGACCCGTCTATTACAATTTCTAGAGGGACCTGCGTTTCTTGCAGTTCAGCGGTACGAGCCATTGCCAGGTGGTTTGGCAAAGGCCCTTAGGACGTTGGAGGACCGATTTGGTCAGCCATTTCAAGTAGTGAGAGCGTCTGTGGAATCTCTCACTAGAGGACCTGTTATACAACCTAATGACAAGGACAGCTTGCAGCAATACGCAGACATGGTTCAAGTTACTTATGATATCCTAGAGTCAATGGGATACTTGAATGAAATGAATGTAGGCAACCTTGAGAAAGTCATCATGCGACTTCCTAAGTGGATGCAAGCCAAATTTGCTGAACGTTTAAAGCGCCTAGAGGGTGAAGGTCATGCGATGCCTACCTTCAAGCATGTAGTGGACTTCCTCAGGGAGCGAGCCTTTATTTTGAACCATCCTTTCTTCAGTGCTGGAAGTCGTGAGAACGTGGTTTCTAAATTCAAGTCTAGGGGCAAGCCGCCTGTGACCCCTAAACCCGCCTTTTTTGTTAACATGACAGCCGCAAAGGGTGAGCCTTGTCCAATGTGTTGCCAGTCCCACCGCCTGTACCAGTGTGAGGCATTTAAATCCAAATCTCCGAGGGAAAGAAATGACTTTGTCAGGCAGCACAAAATATGTTTTAACTGCATCAGTTCATCTCTACACAACTCAAGAAAATGCAAGTCAACAATCAGGTGTAAAGTGGAAGGCTGTGGACAGGCACATCACACGTTGTTACATTTTCATGAACCAAAGGAAGTAGTTGATTCGGGAACTGTGAGTCAAAATAATGAAGTCAACCAGGACTCGTTGGCTGACCAAGGTACATCATGCAATACTTCAGCACATTCAGTCAATCCAGTAGTCAATTCCTCCGAGGTGCTACTTCAAGTTATTCCAGTGAAGGTGATAAGCAATTCTGGCCGTCAAATCACAACGTATGGTCTAATTGACTCAGGGTCTGACATAACCATGGTTGACCCTTCTCTTGTGAAGTTGCTAAATATTGAAGGAACACTAAGTAAGCTTTCTCTCACGACAGTGAACAGTGCTGATGTTGAAGAAAGGGGTATGAAGGTTAACTTCAAAATTGCATCATTGGATAGCCAGAACGACCATGTGATTGCTGTCAACCCTGCATGGGCTGTAAAGGATCTTACTATTCCCCTGAAACATACAAGGTTGTCAAAATCTTTAGAGCAATGGCCACATTTACGGGAAGTGCGTTTCCCAGAGGTGGAAAGGAGGAAGATTTCCATCCTACTAGGTACTAACATTCAAGAAGTCTTCGTACCTCTTGATGTAAGAAAGGGAAACCGAAATGAACCGCTTGCCATCAAGTCTTGTCTTGGTTGGAGCATACTCGGTGGCTTCTCAAATCTACAGTCCCACAGCCAGGGACAGGTTAACCTCATCAGTAGTGAAGATGTTTCCCTGAACGACCAGCTCGAGGAATTCTGGAAGATTGAATCCTATGGCACTGCGAGGTCTGAAACCAAACCATTATCGGTAGAAGATCGAAGAGCCCTAAAACTTATTGACAACTCGATTAGCCTGCTGGATGGCCATTACCAGATGGGCCTTCTGTGGAGGGATGACAATCCTGTACTGCCTTACAACAGACCTCTAGCTGAAGCAAGATTACAGTACCTGAAAAGGCGCTTCCGTCGTGATCCAGAGATGGAAGTTAAGTACAGAGATGTGATTCAAGACTGTGTGGATAAGGGGTATGCTAGAAAGCTGAACAAACAGGAAGTTGCCGCAGTCAGTAACATCACTTGGTACATTCCCCATCATCCGGTAACAAATCCCAACAAGCCAGGTAAAGTGAGGGTAGTGTTTGATGCGGCCGCAAGACTCAATGGCACATCTTTAAATGAACAGCTTTTGCAAGGACCTTGTCTTACCAATGACCTCACTGGTGTCTTAATTCGTTTCCGTGAAGAAGAAGTCGCCTTTTCCGCAGACATCGAGGGCATGTTCTACCAGACCAATGTGACGCCAAGTGACACTGATGCGCTGAGATTCTTGTGGTGGCCTGGTAGTATTGATGACACACCAGAAGACTATAAGATGCTGGTCCACATCTTTGGTGCAAAGTCCTCGCCCTGTTGCGCCAACAAAGCTTTAAGTATGACAGCACAAGACAACGAACGAAAATACTCGCCTGAAGTCATCAGAACAGTTCGTAGAAACTTCTATGTTGATGATGTGTTAAAGTCCGTTCCAAGTACAGAACAGGCTGTTCATGACATCGGACCTAACCAAGTTGCTGAAGGAAGGAGGCTTCCGTCTCACGAAGTTTGCGAGCAATAGCCGGGAAGTATTGCAATCTATCTCACCAGAGTTGAGAGCAAATCCATCGCTAGACTTGGATCTAGATCAGTTACCATTAGAGCGAGCATTGGGTGTGTACTGGGATGCGCAGTCTGACACCTTCAAGTTTAAAGCTTCACAATCAGGAAAACCGCCTACTAAGCGAGGGGTGCTCTCCATAGTTAGTTCGCTGTTTGATCCGCTCGGATTCCTTTCGCCCTTTGTGTTCTCCGCTAAGATTCTGCTGCAGGAACTCTGGAGAGATAAACTCCCTTGGGATCGACAAATTCCGGAACCGTACCTCTCACAATGGCAACGTTGGCTAGAGGAGCTACCACGTGTCATCACCATTGGCATTCCAAGGTGTTACAAGGTTCAGTCACTTCGCAACTCATCAACTGTTCAGCTTCACAACTTCGCAGACGCGTCCAGACGCGGTTACGCAGCAGTTTCATATTTGCGTTTCGCCGATGAGAAAGGAGTGATTCATTGTTCCTTTGTTATGGGAAAGACTCGCAATGCGCCAATTAGGGAGTGGACTATCCCTCGCCTTGAACTTCAAGCCGCAGTATTAGCAGCTCGTCAGAGCAAGATAATATTAAGGGAACTTGATCTACCAGTGGGTCAAACCTTCTTTTGGTCCGACTCAATGACATCTTTGCAGTATATCAAAAACGTGACAAGGCGTTTTCAAACCTTCGTCGCTAATCGTGTTGCCGAAATTCATGAAACAAGTTCCCCAGGACAGTGGCATCATATTCCCGGTGTCATAAACCCCGCTGATGATGGGTCACGAGGTGTTAGTGCTCAGTATTTTCACGCTGGATGTCGCTGGTGGTTGGGTCCCAAGTTCCTTTGGGAACCTGAGCATACATGGCCCAATGTACCAGTAGAGGATCTCCAAGATGACGATGTGGAAGTACGGAAGTCATCGACTGTTATGCTTACCTCATATGCACCACAGTTTGACCTCTCGCTGCAACGCTATTCTTCGTGGTCCCGCCTACTGAGAGTTATGTCATGGGTCCTACGTTTTGTGAAGAGAGTTCGAAAGGAAACTCGTCAGTATCTCACGTCAAGTACACTCAAGTTGGAGGAATTGCAGCAAGCAGGTCGAGAAATCGTGCGGTTAGTTCAGCGCCAGCATTTCCTCGAGGAGTGCTTGTGTTTAAAGGAAGGCAGGCAAGTGAAACGTCACAGCAAGTTAGCCAATCTCAGTCCTATCTTAATTGATGATGTGATACGTGTTGGCGGTAGAATTCACCGGGCCCCAATTGCCTTTGAGGCCGCACACCCAATGATCCTTCCAAGGTCCCATCACGTTTCCGCGTTAATAGTTCGCTACTACCATCGTGTCCTGGGCCATGCAGGTCGTGAACATGTGCTATCCGTAATCCGTCAGCGCTTCTGGATCTTAAAGGGAAGAGTTCTCGTGCGTCAGATCCTAAGTAGTTGTTTGAGCTGCCGCAAACGTAACGCGCCTCCTCTCCAACAGGTTATGGCTGATCTTCCCAAAGAAAGGCTAATACCCTACCAGCCTCCGTTCACGTACACGGGTCTGGATTTTTTCGGACCGTTTTACGTTAAACGAAGCCGCAGTACAGTCAAAGTGTATGGCTGCATATTCGTATGCTTCAACAGCCGAGCAGTACACATTGAAGATGTCAGTTCGCTGGAAACAGACACGTTCATCCAAGCCTTGGTTCGATTCATCTCAGTTCGTGGTTGCCCAAAGGAGATATGGTCGGACAATGGCACAAATTTTACCGGTGCCGAGAAGGAACTTCGCCTGTCGGTTCAGGATTTGAACGAAGAACGCATTAAGAGTGAGTTACATTCTCGTGAAGTAGAATGGTACAGTTGCCCGCTGCCAAAGTGGCGTTTTCAACGTCCTGCTGCAAGCCATATGTCAGGAGTTTGGGAAAGGCTCATTAGAAGTGTCAGGAAAGCTATGAGGGCTGTTCTCGGTAGTCAGGGTGCGCTAGTTGGCTTGGAGACGCTGCGTACAGTGTTTGCAGAAGTTACATCAATCTTGAACAGTCGTCCTATTTGTCCTTCCAGTGACGATCCCAATGATTTAGAGCCGCTCACCCCAAACCATCTTCTTCTACAACGCCGAAACCTCTTCGTGCCTCCCGGAGTCTTCGCTAAAGAAGATCTGTACTCGCGCAAACAATGGAGACACGCCCAATTCATTGCTGATTGCTTCTGGTCTCGATGGATTCGAGAATATGTTCCAACATTGCAGCAGCGCCGCAAGTGGCTACTGAGCAAACGGAACTTAGCAGTGAATGACCTGGTTCTTGTCGTGGACAACACCGTGCCGAGGTCCCGCTGGTTGTTAGGCCGTGTGACAAGGGTGTTTCCGGGTGAAGACCTGTGTGTGCGTACAGCAGAAGTGAAGACGAAGAGCTCGAGACTTGTTCGGCCTGTGACAAAGTTGTGCCTTCTCGAAGAAGCAACATGATTAACAGAGGGAAGATGTGAACGCTGTGAAATTGACATACCTGAACGCTGAACACTTAGGCTAAGTTTAAATTTCTTAGTTGTCGGGTTTGCTCAGCCCTACCCCCCGGGATGTTGAGGCTATTCCTCAACAAATCGTTAATGTTAAGTCCGTTCCGCGGTTCCGGTTTTTTCCATGGAAATGACGTACATGTAGACCATAATACTTCAGTAATTTTGCTCTTCTAAATCGCACGTGGAGAAAACGCTCGTGAAAGAACGCTTAGTTGTGAATTGTGTTTGCTTATGCCGTCTTTCATCATATGGTTTTTACGGCTTGTCAAAGGTAGTAATACAGATGAAAGGTCGACATCGCTGGTTGTCATAATGTCAAAGATTCACTACATTGTCATTAAACTCGTTGTGTTGTTGAAGGATGTTTGTGGTATCCTCGCCTAATTGCCGCTTCAAATGTCCGGCCCGGACAGTAAAGAAAGGATTATCGCTTTTGATTGAAAAACAATAGCGCTACCATTGAATTATAGTTGAAGCGTGACCAGCTTTTCAAACTTACCGCATTGTTATCTAATTTATGCACTCACCTATTTTAGACATTCTCATTAGTTACGTCATTTGATGACTACCTGTCAAAATAACTCTGAAGTAGCGCATACTACTACTCTCAACTAATTAATTAATGCACTTAAGTTGATTTTCTCCGAGAAGTGCCCAATTAACTATATTAATTACTTGATCGACCAAATAACTGTGATTTTTAAGGCTTCAACAACTCTTCCCTCTCTCTTTCTCTCTCTGTCTCTCCATATAACTTTGCAAAAGCCCAAGTTCAAGATACTTTCAACATCACGTTCGATGTACTCAAACCGTCACATGATCACAATTGGTATGAAATGCTCGCCTCATCCTTAGCCCGGGAAGACTAAGAGCCGTGAACAAGCCAGGGCAATAACTAATCCCAAACTTCTTGTGAATAACAGATCTAGAGGAGCTACTATACTGGGTTCAGTCCAGCTCATCATGAATACAGGAGCCTATAGCTTGGTTTTTGCAATACCGCTTACAATGATTAGCTAATGATTGTTTTCATCCTTATTTCCGCTTGGTATATATTGAATCGCAAGCTGCCAAATTCATCCCTCTGGCTCGCAGCATACGCCTTTCCCAATATAATTGAGAAGAAAATGGACGAAAATAAACAGACTACATGGCAAGTAAAAGACACCAATCTCGGAGAGGGAGGTGCGCTTCTGTCCAAGATTACGACAAGCATTTATTTGTTGTTCTTAACACTAGCTGCGTTTACATTGATAATGTTCGTTTACCTTTTACTGATCAACGTCAGCTACAATTGCGACCCAGACGAGAAAAGAAAAGATTGTTTTGAGTTCAAACGTTGGGATATAGCGCGTATGTTTTCCAATGTTCCAATCGATTGCTCAAGCGCTGCAATCCTGAATGGATCCGTCGAAGTCGTGTGTTACGAGATTGTCTTCGATTTCAGCAAAACAGTCGGTGCAAGCGACGGTATTTTTAAGGTCATTCCCCTGTATTG
>NC_090886.1:49138136-49148136 GCF_036669925.1 Montipora capricornis
GACTATGAGGTGGTAGCTCTGATAAGGAGGGGACGGAAAATGACGTTTCAAAACTCGATAGAGGGTCCACGTTCTTGTTAGGAATGACTACGCGCCTTGGGCGCCAAGAGCGGATAAACAGTAGGCTAATTTTATAACAAGGTGTTTATTTAACGTCAGTGAAGTTGCTGAATGTTCTTAGGTGCTCACTTCTCTAACAGTACTGCGGATTCGGATTTTTGCAAAAATATCTGCCGATTGGCGGATTTTGCGAAACATTAGCACAGATCGACGGATTTGCTGACCCCTTTTCACCCCCTCTGAGAATGTCGTAGCAAATACCCCTTGATATGCAAGGTTCTGAAGAACTATTGGAAGAGTGTTTCGTCATTTCTCATTGAGCATAGAATCGCCGAGAAAACTGACCTGTGGTTGATCGTGGGTGTTTTAAACATGTTTGCTGAGGTGGCCTAATTCTCCGAGAAAATTAAAGAGTCAAGATTCAATTGTAAACTATTCAAAGGTAAAACCAATGGCCACCTCGTTGATACTACTTCTGACAAGAAAGTTTGAAAGGTGAAAAACTTTTCTGTTTCCATCTTGATACCACAATTCCAATGATAGCGTTTTTTTTTTCAAGATAATGGCATAAAAAGAAATGTAAACTTGAAAACTGAACACGTTTTACGTGTAACCTCTGATAACCTTGAATAGCTATCAGGGATTCCCAGCGTAACTGAACTCTAAGAATTGACGTCGGGTTTTTCGTTAAACGCGTAATAACTGGTAACGAAGAGAGAGTCAGAGGGTTTTCACCCATTGAAGTGTCAGTATGCAGGTTTAAACCTAGAGTATGTGAAGAAAAAAGCCAGGATATTGTCCGTAAATAATTGGCGAATTTCAACTTAAACAGACATAATTCACAACTAAAGAAAACATACATTGTGATCATTGACTGAAGCACGGGAAACAGAAATTAATGAGTGTAAAAGCTTTTATGAAAACTACGCTGGAAGAAGCGAGACATGACCAGCAGTTGTGATGTAAAACTAACCCTGCCAATGAATGTTGTGTCTAATTTTCTCGCTTATCAAACTGTGCACTGACCTTTAATTTTTACATTAAAAGTTAAACCACAAGCGTTAGTGGTGTGATGTTTAGTTTCAGATGATTTTCGCAATTTTAGTCCTTCACTCCCAGAAATATACTGTACAAAAACACTTTTAACTCGCTCTATTTTCTGACAGTAGCATTGCTTAAAACACATTTTTGTGTTTACATTTTGTAAAGACCGCCTAATTGTCAATAAAAGTGCATTATTACCACCAGCCTATCTCTAATGTTTAACAAACTGATACCATATCGCCGTGCGTCTGACGTCAGACTCTGAACTGGCTTCGCTTTCAAAATGAAGCCGAAAGAAATCTTCACAAGCGACCCTAGTATAAGCACAGACATCATACACCGAAACATCAACTTAACGTCGTCCTATCAAAAGCAGGGCTTGAAATTAACTTTTTTGCTCAGGTGCCAGCTGGCGACTAATGGGGAAAATTTGGTCGCCAGATCATAAATTTTGGTCGCCAACTTTGCAAGGAAAGTCATAATTATTAAGTAGCACAAAAAAAAGCGGAAAAAAAAAAAAAACAGCAGAGTCAATTTTGCAGGTGTTCGCTTTCTAACAGAGGGGACAAGTTCTCCAACCCACTTTACGTTAAGGGTACAGGTTGCTTTTTGAAGGTTCCATGAAAATTTCAAACTCATTGTGCGATGTATAGCTTCATTATCAATATCAAGCTACAATCATAGACAAAAGTAGTTGGGAAGGTTATGTAAATGAACCACACCAGAGCTGTATTTCAACCTGCTTCTGTTAAAGCTCAAAAGAAATAGTTTCACTTTCTCTTACGTAGCCCCCCTCCCCCCTATTCAATGTTGGAAGGTAAGTCAACAATTTTCCACTGAAACCATTCAGTTTTGCACAACATTGAAGGAGGGGGGAGGGGAGAGAAGCAATAAAGACTTCAAAAGTGCTAACCTTCCCAACAGTTTTGTCTAGGATTGTAGTTCCGAGGAGGTCCTTCGGCAATATGGCTAAATCTGCGTTTTCAGCATTCACAACTGACGATGGATTTAAATTTTCAATTAACCTTCTTGCCGGATCTTCGTCTTCCGGGCGCAAAATTCACGGTAACCGGTAAGACGCATACGGTGTTTAAGTGCGCCCACGATCCCATGAAGCCGCTGAAACAATATGGCGCCTAGTAAACGCGGCGATCGAAGCATCGAAGTACATTTGTACTATTAATTAACAATGTGAGAAACCGATTTTCTTGTAGTATTCATACATCATTTTAATGGGGAAAGAAAGGTGAGTCGTGTTCTAGCTACCAGTTCCTAACGATTTCATCGTATAACGATTCAAATACAACAGCTCTCTGCTGTTTATCCTGGGTTATCAGACAAAACGTGATTCGTCAGCTGGCGACCAGTGCTGCAAATCTAGTCGCCAGCCCTAAATTTTTGGTCGCATTGGCGACAAGTGAGTCGCAATGTCAAGCCCTGAAAAGGTACTTATGGCTTAAATGCTTGGGAGTTTACTTAAGTTCCTCGAGCTTGTGTCGCTTGGGAAAACAAGACCTTAAGAATCATATCTATTTACAAGGTAAGTCAAATTATGCACGCATTTTATTGATTCTAAGTAGACCTTGAAAACTGGTTTGAACCTCTTTAACATAAAGGCGGCTACTGAGCGTATTCCCCAGAAACTGAACTCACTTTAAGGCAACTTTTTCATGTTTCGGTTACATCTCATAGACCATATTCATAGATGGTGGTCAATACATTATTCTATTGTCCTTGTTCTAATATTCTAGACCAACTATCCTTGATAGGAGTTGACAAAATACAAAAGTTGCTTTAGAACGAGGCTTGTTGGACTAAATGGTACACACTAATAGTTTGTTTGCCTCCATTTATGAATACTGTCTATGATCGATGTTGACGCCTTTAAAAACATTTTTTGTTGCTGAGTGACTCTTGGTAAGTAATTCATTCGCGTTTTCATTAAGTTGCAGAATCCGTATTGCTGCATCTCAAAAAAGAGATGGCGGTCTTCTTGGTGTCCCCACACCAACTCCGTTCGTTCCCGCGACTTTTAGTGCCTCAATGTAAACCAACATAGGCTTCGATTCTTAGTTGGAATATAAGACAAAATAATAAGGCAAAATAACGGGTAAAACTAGCATTTTACTAAAGATCTAAGCTTTCTGTCATAATTTCACTTACAATAATCTCAGTCTGTTGGTTTAGTTAACGCAGTAAACTTCTACAAAACCTTTGGAGCTTGTTCTACTGGCATAACCATGATTGTTAACCCGTTCTACTTTTTTTTACAAGTTCGGCAATCAGTGAAGCATCAGGCTCTGCTAGGTAATCTTCTAGAATCTTCGATATCGATTCTGGAAAAAGAAAAAGAAATAAATAAAAACAGCTCCAAGTATAGCTGGTTCTTTCGAGCATACACAATGCGCCGATGCGAATGGCTACGTGGAGGACGATGCTGTCTTCGAATTCCTTATAAAAGATGACGTAAAGAGATCTATGGGAGAACGGAAACACCGAAAGAGACATCACGAGGTGATAAAATGAGCCATCTTCACCAGTTAACAAAAAGCAGAAAAGGCTGAACGAAAACAGTTTTTCCACCAATGTGAAGTGTATCCTTTAAATATGCTACTGTGCATGCATGTGGAAATTACATTTGTGACAAAAGTGTGTTAGAGGAAACTTTGAATTGTTTACACTACGAAGCTACAATCATAGAAAAAAAACTGTTGGGAAGGTTAGCACTTTTGACGTCTTCATTGCTTCTCTCCCCTCCCCCCTCATTCAATAATGTGCAAAACTGAATGGTTTGAGTGGGAAATTGTTGAGTTACCTTCCAACATTGAATAGGGGCGAGGGGTCTATATAAGATAAGGTGAAACTATTTATTTTGCTCTTTAACAGAAGCGGGTTGAAGTACATACAGCTCTGAAGCGAACCATTTACATAACCTTCCCAACTACTTTTGTCTATTATAGCAGCTCGTTATCATGCCATTTTAGGCCTATTTGATTCCTATCGTCAATTTTCCAATTTGAAAGTACTCTTGTTTTCTCAGTTAAACTCGTACTTCACTTACCATTGTTTTTGAAATTCCAGCGTGACATCATCGCCAACCAGCACAAATGGCGCCCAGTGCTTTTTAGCGCAATATTGCTTTGACTCTCGCAAAGACTTCATTGCTTGTTGAAGAGCTGCACTAGCGCTTTTTCCATCTACCAGGTGCTGGTAGAAGCTCCTCATGAACATCAACGTTACCTCGTCATCAATTGCCCAGAGTGACACCAAAACAGACCGAGCTCCAGCACACAGGAAAGCCCTTGCAATCCCCACCACTCCCTCAGACTTCACTTCTCCCCGGCCACTGTGACAACAGCTCAGCACAACTAGTCTTGCTCGAAGAGAAATTGTCTGAATATCCGACATTTTCAAAATGAAGTCTTCCTCTGGGATTGGCGATTTCCGTTCGTTATTTGGGGCTAAAGCAATTTCTCCCGTTTTTTTGCTTCCATGTGCTGCAATGTGAACTAAAGCAACTGATTTCATACTTTTCAGCACCTCAGCTTTCGTGGCACTTTTTCCAGTCAGCGGTGTTGTCTGCAGAAGTTCTCCAATCATCTCTACTTCTTGTTTTGCGCACGGAAGCTGTTTCCAAATGGGTTCCCCTTTGTTGTTAGTAACTTCCTTCAACCACGGATCACCTACAAGCAGTGCGCCAGTCTTACTGTGGAAGTCTTCAGGTGCTCCAACGATCACATTAAAGGCGGTCAACGATGGAACAGTGCGGATCCTGATAGATTCACTCAATGCAGAATATGGTGCCAAGCAAAATGGTCCATCGGGAACAACGAGTAAATCATTTCCTTGGAGCAAGTCTGCAATTGGCCCGAGTAAGACTTCATACAACGGTTGTAAAGAGTTAACAGATGATGAAGATGGTAGAACTCCTTTCTCACTGATAGGTTTTTTGCTGCAAGACAGGTCATTGCGTAGTGTATCCAAAGAACGATTCTCGCATTTGACACCATCCCATACGCCGATCTCTTTCAAAAAAGTTTCCATCAACAAATCAGCACTTCCATTTGCGATTTTGTGTTGTCGAAAGCTGATCTTGCTGTCTTTTCTTAGCACCCAGAACGTGATCTTGTTCTTGTCAAGTGCCACAAAAACGGCTTGTGAAGGTAAATGCTCTAATGCAGCTGTAAGAGTTTGATTCGGAGCAAGTGCAGAAAATGACTGAGAGTCAATGCCGTATTGATCTTTCAAAATATCCATCAAAGCCTGTGCTCGACCTTTCTCAGCAGCATACAAAGCTTCTTCAATCTCTCCATTCTTCAAAAGTGTCCTCCACAGAGCAGTGTATGACAAGCGATAAGAATCACGAAAACTTACTTTCCATTCATCTTCTGACTTCAGACTATGCCTTGTTTCATCAAAATGTTTTATACTTAAACGATAACAAATGAGTGCATCACTTAAGGAACCCAACAATTCATGATCACGACCTTGCGAATGCCAGGCGCCTCCCTCTCCTAGACAGTCTCCAATTTCCTTGAAAATACTAAGACTATGTTCATGGTACTCCATGGCTTCCTTAAAATAACCTAGAATGCAATAAGCATTTCCCAGATTTCCATAGGCTGATCCCTCCCCGGCCCTATCCCCTACTTCTTTAGCAATACTAAGATGTTTTTCACAATACTCAATGGCTTGTTTAAAATTACCAAGACCGTGATAGGCAATTCCCAGATCTCCATAGGCTGATCCCTCCCCAGCCCTATTACCTACTTCTTTAGCAATACTAAGATGTTTTTTGCAGTACTCAATGGCTAGTTTAAAATTACCTAGATTGCAATAGGCATTTCCTAGATTTCCATAGGCTGATCCCTGCCTAGCCCTATCCCCTACTTCTTTAGCAATACGAAGATGTTTTTCGAAGTACTCAATGGCTTGTTTAAAATTACCTAGATTGCAATAGGCATTTCCCAGCCTTCCATAGACTGATCCCTCACCAGCCCTATCCTCTACTCCTTTAGCAATATTAAGATTTTTTTCGTAGTACTCAATGGCTTGTTTAAAATTACGTAGATTGCAATAGGCATTTCCCAGATTTCCATAGGCTGATCCCTCCCCAGGCCTATCCCCTACTTCTTTAGCAATACTAAGATGTTTTTCGCAATACTCAATGGCTTGTTTAAAATTACCTAGTTTGCGATAGGCATTTCCCAGATTTCCATAGGCTGATCCCTCCCCATGCCTATCCCCTACCTCTTTAGCAATACTAAGATGTTTTCCGTAGTACTCAATGGCTTGTTTAAAATTACCTAGACTAAGATACGCATTTCCCAGATTTCCATAGGCTGATCCCTCCCCAGCCCTATCCCCTACTTCTTTAGCAATACTAAGATGTTTATCGTAGTACTCAATGGCTTGTTTAAAATTACCTAGATTGCGATAGGCATTTCCCAGATTTCCATAGGCTGATCCCTCCCCATGCCTATCCCCTACTTCTTTAGCAATACTAAGATGTTTTCCGTAGTACTGAATGGCTTGTTTAAAATTACCTAGACTAAGATACGCATTTCCCAGATTTCCATAGGCTGATCCTTCCCCAGCCCTATCCCTTACTTCTTTAGCAATACTAAGATGTTTTTCGTAGTACTCAATGGCTTGTTTAAAATTACCTAGACTAAGATAGGCATTTCCCAGATTTCCATAGGTTGATCCCTCCCTAGCCCTATCCCCTACTTCTTTAGCAATACTAAGAGCGTTTTCGTAGTACTCAATCGCTTGTTTAAAATTACCTAGATTGCGATAGGCATTTCCCAGATTTCCATAGGCTGATCCCTCCCCAACCCTATTACCTACTTCTTTTGCAATACTAAGACTTTTTTCGTAGTACTTAATGGCTTGTTTTAAATTACCTAGACTGAAATAGCAATTTCCCAGATTTCCATAGGCTGATCCCTCCCCAACCCTATTGCCTACTTCTTTTGCAATACTAAGATCTTTTTCGTTGTACTCAATGGCTTGTTTAAAATTACCTACACTAAGAAACCCATTTCCCAGATTTCCATAGGCTGATCCCTCCCCAGCCCTATCCCCTACTTCTTTAGCAATACTAAGATGTTTTTGGTAGTACTCAATGGCTTGTTTAAAATTACCTAGACTAAGATACGCATTTCCCAGATTTCCATAGGCTGATCCCTCCCCAGTCCTATCCCCTACTTCTTCAGCAATACTAAGACGTTTTTCGTGGTACTCAATGGCCTGTTTAAAATTACCTAGATTGCAATAAGCATTTCCCAGATTTCCATAGGTTGATCCCTCCCCAGCCCTATCCCCTACTTCTTTAGCAATACTAAGATCTTTTTTGTAGTACTTAATGGCCTGTTTAAAATTACCTAGATTGCTAAAAGCAATTCCCAGATTTCCATAGGTTGATCCCTCCCCAGCCCTGCAGCCTATTTCTATGAAAATATGTAATGCTTGTGCATAATTTTTTATGGTCTGTTGATAATCAGGTAGGTTGAGGTAAGCACCGCCGAGATGAAAATGAGCCCATCCTTCACGATACCTGTCCTCTACACTTATTGCAATGGCAAGGTCTAGCATTCGCTGCTCTACAGCCTCGAACTTCCCATCTACCATTCTTCAATAACTAAATGACAGTTAAAACTTTTTCGATGCGATGATCCAATGTCAAATCAAGGATGAAGCTGGAAGGAAAGAAAGATAAAGATGCTTGATGTTTAATCTGCTTTTTAGCTTCAAAACGAAAACGTTTTTCCCACCCAAGAGAAAATGAGGGGACAGAGAGGGAGGATCTCGGTCCAGCCCTTGGGATATGTCATGTCCACAAAAGTTATTTTAGAGGAGCGGAAGTCTTTGTTCTAGCACAAGCCTGTCTTCCGAGACGTCCGCATGCAGTCAACCCTCGGTCTGATGTTTGAATGAATACAATTCATCAGCCTTCCACATGCGCCGGAATTTCCTCTATTCACTAAGAACCTGATAGCGAGGCAAGACTGCGTGTGGACGTCTCGGAAGACAGACTTTGGTGGACATGACATATCCCGGCCAACGCCCTGAGCCTTCCTCTCTGTCCCCTGATTTTCTCTTGTCCCACCCTATTCCCTCCCAAGGTGGTTAGTTAAGGGGTGGTATCAACGGGTTAACGCGGTGGGTTTGCCCTTACCTTTGCAGGAAATAAATCATGATTCTAGAAAAAATAATTCATTTGTTTTGTTAGCAAATAAACGGCCACGATTGTGGCAAACAGAGCTGCACCTTGGAATTGCGCTCTTTGAGTTTAAGTAACAGAGCGAGAAGCATAAAGTAATAAGAGGTTATGGATGACTGCAGTTTACCAATAACTCCAAATCACACTCTCCTTTTTTTCATAAGTCAACGACTGAGCAAAACAGTTCTGCTTTACTTGCCTAATCACCATACAAATACAATCAAATAACTCATATCAAGTGCGGCAGTTGCAAAATTTAGCATCGCGTTGCCAGTGAAAACCGAGTGAGCTAGAATGTTGGCACAATAGTGAACTAACGCTTTGGAAAGAACAAGAGTTTTAAATATTCCTTCTGAAAATTGCTTCTTGAATGCATTTTGCATCTGACTTACCAATTGCTGTATGACAAAACGCGTTTCATTTAATCACAGAGGTCTAAATGTCACTTATCACTAAAAACTCAGCACAATGACAACTTTAGCAAAGAAAAACTTAGGGCAGACGACTCGTCATAAAATGTCCTATTCATTTATTTGATCATAGTTGACTGGGTGTTCACAAAAATTTATAAATGCATGCCAAGGATCAGCGGTTCCATGAGCAAGTTAGAGAATTTTTTTGTTAGCTATTGGAGCTTTAAAATTACAAACTGTAAAACATCGTAGCTCCATCTCATGTAAAAAGAAATTGCATTGCATTTGGGTAAGAAAAAGATACTTTATGCCCGTTCGGCCCCCCCCCCCCCCAAAAAAAAAATTCCCGAAAATCGCTTCTACAAACTGAATATCTGAACATTTCAAAATAGATTGTTGACGCATGCATGATATGGACTAAACTTATTGGTGTTATAGTCAGGTATTTGTGAATACCTTGGTTGTGAATAACACATATCCTCTAGTTTGTCTTTTTGGCTTAAATGTAAGAGATCCAGATCCCCCCTTCCCCCCCACGCCCCCAAGGTGGATGGTAATACATCACAACAGAGGACTTAAGGCAGTTGAAGAGAGCGGAAAGAAAGATTTTTCAAATCAATGAATGGGTGGTATCAATAAGGCGAGACAGTGAACTGTCACGAGAAAAGAATAGCGACAATTGAATAGTCATGTTCGATGGAGTTTTCAAATAAGTTAGAAAAACAAGAAAGGGTGAGATAAAAACTAAAGTTTACCACGAAGCAGGACTTAATTAAGCTACTATCGATCAACGATTTACTTCTCCACTGATGAAAAAGATATACTTCAAGTGCTACTGTGACCAAAAAATCAATTCTCCTTTTTCTTTGGATTTCAAAACTATGTTACCTAAACACTAAGTGATCCAAGTTTTAAGCTTTGATTTCAAAAAGACACCTGTTTATTGTAACTAGAATTCTCCTATTTAATGGTCGGCCATTACTAACTTTGAAATATTTGAGAGAGCTGGATCGAGAAGAATTTAACGTAAAAGACTCATGAGTTTGAAGTGGGTGTGTACGAGGCTTAATTAATATGCAGCACGGGAGTTTTGGGCTTTCAGACTTTTAAAATAGTGTTTTGCATATAAAATGAAATTTGAGCTGGTGAGTAAATGACGTCACTTTCCCTCGATCTAACCCTCTGAGGTCCCATCGGTCAGTTTTGAACGTAAGCATCGGTGGACTGTGAAATCCAAAATTTACACTCAAAGTAAACA
>NC_090886.1:49150636-49158136 GCF_036669925.1 Montipora capricornis
ATTTATAATAGAATCTTTCCGCCCGCTATGATTGTTTCAGTATTTAACTATTCGATAAAGTGGATAGATGCTTTTTCTTTGAGAAAGGCAAGCTTTAAAGGTAAGGAGAATTTTCTACGTTATTTCTAGATCTTGCTTCGTACTTGTGTGTTCCACTGTGAACATTATTATTTTGCATAGAACGAATACTTCAATAGAAGCATTTTGCATAGAACGAATACGTACTCCAACATTTCTTGGGAACCAGTTTGTTCGCCGTTTTGAGGTAGAAAGAAAATAAGAAAATAGCTTTCAACGGCCAAACAAGATAAAAAATGAAATCAAGTTTAAAAAAACGAATTAGCTATCGCCGTCACGGGGACTTCGCAGCGGTCCCCCATCCAAATACTAACCTCATTCGGAGGAGCTTAACTTCAGCTGACACTTGGACTAGCATCAACGATTGTGATCTTTATGTTAAATTCGCACATCATGTTGTCGAACTTTATAACACTTGAAAGAAAAAAAGTAAACTAACAAATACCCGGTGTCTTGCCGTCATTTTGTCACAGATGCATCCTTTGTTTCCGGAGTTGTCAGTATTAAACACGCAAGGTAACTTGATCACAGGCGGCCGCTAAAATCGATGTCACTTTCGATTTTGTGATTTTACTTGTACGACCAAAAGTACGATAGAAAAATTGAACTCAGATTGAACGTAACAAAAATCTCCCGAAATGTTTTTCGCTGATGGTAACTTGTATTATATTCGTGGCACAAAATTTATGATGTCTTCATCTCGCAAATTGTCTTATTCTCGATCGAAAGTTCCTTCTGCTCTCCTTAAAAACTACATATCATTGTTTATTTACTTTTGCGTCAATATTTGTTTTGCATACATGTAAGGCAGGCTAACAAAATCTGTACTTTGCTTAGTTCGCATTTTTGGGCATTAAATTAGAATTTTTGGTCGTATGTTCCTGACGGCAAGTTGCATCTTTTGACGTCTCCCATCCAGTTACTAACCCCGCCGGAACCCTAGGGATTAACTTCAATGCAAATTGGTTTTGGAAAGCTGTCAGAAGCACAGAGGGTAGGGTAATGCCTGTGGTTTACCAAGGAGGATGATGAAGGTTCGGTCTGATCGACACATAACTAACAACTGTGGTACACGATATTGTTTTGGTATCGTAAATCATTACAGTGTCATGGTAGATATCTTTGCTAGATACCCCCTGAGAAGACATGTGGTTCAGTAAAGTACTTAACGCAGAACGATTGAAGAAAATAAAAGCAAATCGAGAAACATTTAGCTTCAAGGCTGACAAGTTGATCATTTACAACTTCTTTTTCACCACAAGCTTAAGCGTGTACTTAAACAACCGAAACTGTTCTGTGCTTGCCCCTTACGGCACTGACAAAAGTACCGTACGTTAGTACATGGGTACTTGACCGTAGCCATTGGCCGAGAAACTAATCTTAGCCAAAAGGCCGAAAAGCGATCAGGACACGGGAAAACTTAGGTAAAAAAATAGCGGAGATACGGGATATTTTTTAAAGTAGGAGCGCATTGCGTACGTGTGGTAGTGCAGTAACTAGACAGTGTTTTCTCGAGAAGTGATCACTAGGGTTTTTTGTTTTCGTGTTTGATAGTTTTTTGTTCAGCTCGAGTGTAGAATCATGACGAACCTTTGTAGTTTGTGAGAACTATTTACTACTTGTAGCTTTTGCTGAGTTTTGAATCGATAATAGAAAGAGTTTTGGCGATTTCAACCGAGACTGGGCTACTGGATTTAAGCTTTTTCCTTGACGAGATTTCAAGTTATTGTGAAACGTTTGGTACCAAGTTACTCTAATACTGAAATCAAGATTATGGAATTGTAAAATTAGAACTTTGGACTGGACTATAGAACGCGCAATTACGGAATTTTACATTTTTGAGCATTCTGAGAAATGGAGTTCACATGTTGTCTTCTTGTCTTCGCCACGGCAGATTTAAACAGTTTGCAAGAAACTAAACCAGGATTACGGAACCGGAATTTGAATACATGGCCCGGTTGTTCGAAAGCCGATTACCTTAATCCAGGATTAGCGTAAACTTTTGTTTCATGTTTTCAACTTTTTGGTGAAAGTTCCTTTGCTTATTGACTTCTTCTAATGTAAAGTTTCACGGAATATCAGCCTTGAACAGCATTTGGGAGTAGAGAATAAAACTCGTTTGTTCATTTTTAACCTGAGATTAGCATTAATCGGCTTTTGAACAACTGGACCAGTATGATAAGTTGTTGAACTGTGATCTGTAATAAGTTTTTCGGATGATTTAAGGCTGATCTTGTAATTTTTGGATGAAGGTAGTTAAGGAAGGAAGTAAAACTGTAGGATTTAAATAAAGTCTCATTCCAAAAAATAAATAAATGAAAGATCCCGTATCCCATGAACCCGCTACTAGGGCTTCCTTTTTTGTATTTGCAAATTTAGTAACATTAATAATGAGTTTTTACAACAGACAACTTCAATTTATATTACAGATGTATCTTTCTGGTAATCTCTCGCCATTTTCCGAAGTTTACCTGTACTTGAAGTTCACTGTAACTGGACAATTTGTGTCAACTGTTTGCGCATTCCACGGATACGCCCTTGTAGGCGTCTTGTTCACTATGCAGAGTGGGAGTTTTCGTTGGGAAAAATAGGTATATTTTGATCTGCCAAAAACTATTGAGTAGTTGTTGTTTTCGGCGTGTTGTGGCAACGTTATGAGCCGCTGTGTTGTCCAAGGCTGTAGTAATTCATCGAATCCTGCGGCTGGAATTTCTCTGCGTTGGGCGCCAGCAAACAAGGGTCTCTACGCGAAATGGAAAGCTTTCGTTTGCTTACACCGAAAAAAATTCGACCCCAAAGGCCGGTTCATGGTTTGTTCAGAACATTTTACCGAGGATTGCTTCAAGAGGTTGTTCCACATGGAAGGAAATGTAAGAAGGTTGGAACCAGGATCCATTCCTACTGTTTGGCGAAAATCTGAAAAATCCGTCGATCAGCCGCTCTCGCATAGGAGCCGTCGTAAGGTACGCATAGAGTGCTGCTATTATTTTATACTTTAGTTATGTTCAGCTTATATTTCCTGTGCACTAATTCCAACTTGTTTTAGCTAGGAAATCTTACAATTCTTAGTATACCTTCGCTTGTTTTGGCACAGGGCTAGAGAATTGTGCATTTAAAGTTCAGAGAGTTGTTCGCACCTCGCGTTCCTTGGATTCTTCTCGCTTACATGCAATTTCCGTGTTTTTCCGACCAATGCTATACATTTTATTTTGCAGATATTGAAAGAAATACGTGAAGAACACGATAGACTTTGTGACCACAGCACTGCTTTGCCCCCGGTGCAACTGGAAACATTTGCATCCAGTATACATGTCACGTTCTTCTTCTACGCGTGCGAAATTTTGTTCGTAAGCTGCGGCCTCTTCTTGGGTCGCTACCGGCTCTAAATTCTCGTCGTATGGAATAAATTCCCCGTCACTTATTCCAGGAACGTCTTCGTTCAGAGAAGAACTCAATTCCGAGTCATTATCGGAAGAAAGAGAAGGAGAACTCGAGGGAGAAAACATGCCTCTTTTCCTCTATTTTCCTTCTTCGCATTTATTTTACTCTATCACGTGTTGTGACTATGACGTCACAGAGAAACCCGCTGTAGTGATTTCGCGGGCTCTTCAGGTTTGTTATTCGAGCAATGGCGGACGCGATTTTACGGTTTTCGGATACTTGTTTCTGGGAATTGCGTGGCTAGCTTGTAAATTTGTAATTCACCGATTCAAGAAATTTAGGGTCTAAATGTGAAATTAACGTGAGAAAAACCGGAAAAGAAAATACTAAATTTTCGTCGCAGTAGCACTTTAAAGGATGACAAAGAGGAAAATGAGGACATTCATGAAAAAGAAAATGTTTTATTGTTTGTCACATAATGGACTGGAAAACTGTAAATAGTCTGTCCTTAAAATTAAAAATATAATTTTAGTTCACCATGTCACTGAAAGTTGCCCTTGGTAGACAGGTAGTTCAGGTATCGTTATGTTTAAGAACATATCTTAACATAAAATAAGTCACCAATGCTTACCTTCTGAAATAAGATATCAATCCATTTGTTTTTTGGGGGTTCTTGTTCAGAGAAATGCTGCTTATCTTGTGAAGATAGCCCCCAGATAGTCAAATTGCTCACATGACAGTACTTTCAGAAGTAGTGAAATTTCAGGAGATAAAAATGTGCTGTACACGTTGCTGTTTTAAGGTATTGGTGGCGCCCACGACAAGCCAAGACAGGAATTTTTGAAAATGGCACAGGGAAAAATAAAAGCAAACTGTCAGGTCCAAGTGCGGCTGAGACCAGAGCCAACTAATGGCAAGGACAAAAATACCATAGCCATTGACTTGAACCATGGTAATGGATGGTTTCATTGTTACATTGCCAGAGAATTCACAGGTTTATTGCATACACTAATTGAAAATGAGAAATTGTTGACATACAGGTAACTGTCCACCACATCATGGTTTTTTGTGTGTGCAAAAATTGGATATAACCCTTTAATTTCAATACTAGCAGGAAAGGAAAAGTGGGAAAGTATGTTGTGACAAGGTGCCACAGTGCTCGGTGAAATAATATTAAGAATTGCTTAAGATTGTCTTACAACTACTTGCTATTTGTATCTGTAACAATACTGTTGATTTTGTTTAATTTACTGGTATCAACTATTACACTGCGACGCGCCTTACCGTGGCCACCCAACAAACATTTTTTTCAAGTTAGCCAATCAGTGTGAGCGGATTTGATTGACAGACAAGCCTCCATTTGGTTCTTGCGCGTTGAAACGTTCTATGGAGGTGTGTCTGTCAATCAAATTCGCGTATCTTGATCGGTAGCTAGCTTGTAAAAATGTTTGTTGGGTGGCCACGGTATGGCGCGTCGCACTGTAATAAGTATAAAATCTATGAACAATTTTTTTATTGTACATGTACATTAAAATACTTTGCTGAGTCTCATAGAAACTTAACTTTCCGTGGTAGACGTAGTCATCTACGTCACTACGTCACTACGTCATCAGGTTATAAGAGTGTAAAAACTGTATATCATTCAATATTTATTTTTTGTTATCCATAAGGGAGGCTAACAAAATCTGCACCTTGCTTGGTTTGCATTTTTTGAGCATTAAAATAGAACTTTTGGTCCTTTTTTTCTCACAGAAAGTCGAATATTTTGAGCTCACCCATTCAAATACTAACCCTGCCGGACAGGGATTAACTGCAGTGAGATTTTGTCTTGGAAAGGTATCAGGCTTTTGGTGATATAGAAATTTCAAGGAACTTGAAAATGGTCAACATGTCAGCCTCAAATCAATGTTTCTCCATTCTCTTTTATTTTCTTCAATCTTTCTGGGTTTAGTATTATACTAGTAACCACATGTCTTTTCAGGGGGGCTATTTATGTAAGACATCTACCATGGCACTACAATGATACACGGTACCAAAACAATATTGTGTATTGTTAGGGCTACATATTAGGCAAAGACAAGTTGAATCTCCTGAAAAACAAAATGCAGCTCAGTTGACAGTTATGGAATAAAGCACTGTGTTACTGCACTCAGTCTGAGGTCACTCGTTTTCACTCCTTCCTCTCCCCATCTAATGTACCTCATTGGAAAGCTTGTTCTTGATGCCATTGCAACTGAGAAGCCCTTAATAACATGCATAAGTGGACTATGGAAAGATAAACATGCAGGTTTTCCTCTGCAAGAACTTATAGCAGTACCGATGTTTGGAGTATAGATTTTGCAAGATTTTTTGGGGAAGATTTGCAAAAAGAAATATTGTTCCAAATTGAGAGCATGTTGTCTGCTCTGAGAACTCTGGAGAACAAATTATGGGCAGGAATTTCCTGAAACACTGTCATTTGTATCAAGCACAGGTTGAGTTAAGATAATTCAAAATCAGTAAAGAATACTTTATTTGCACTGACCAACATATTTTGATCATCTGTAACATCTGGTTCAGCAGCCCAATTCAATGAAGCTGTGTACTAATAATGCACCTATCAATGTTAAGCCCCAGGGAGGGGGGGTCGGGCTAACCACGGGAGTTTGATCGTGAGGTCTGTCCACAGGGTAGGGATTTTGATCGTATGTGACGTCCCCAGGCTAAAGATTTTGAGGTACAAAGGACATTTTACCACTTTCACTTGCCGCTGGGTGGGGATTTTGACCAATTATCTTGTACGGGGGGTGGGGAACTTGTATTTTTTTAAATGAAAATGTCAAAATCCCACCCCATGCCCGACCCCCCTCCCCCCCCTCCCTGGGGCTTAACATTGATAGGTGCATAATAGTTCCCTAAAAAAGCTTCAATAATTATGGTCTCCACTTTGATTGAAAATTTAAAGGATCAAAAGAGATTATGATTGTCTTTTACTTTTCTTGTTGCTGTAGCAGTTACAGCCATAAATGGCACATTCTTGGTAACCACGGCCTGCAGCATTATGTTATTATATGAAACGATAGTGATGTTATAGCTAAGCATGGTAACATTTCTTAGCACTGGCCAAAAAGTGAGCAGCAAATCAAGATGAACGTTTCTGTTTAGGTAATTTGCTCATCACTTTATAACAATAAAAATTGGGTTTGCTAAGTTTTTTTTTTTTAGTTATAAGTACCTGAAGATAAAATATAAGCAATTTATTCCTTCACGCTAACACAATAATGGCAGCACAAATATCATTTTGGTGTTTTACGTATGTATGGAAGCATGATACAGTATTGTTGTAATAATTATAACCCATCAACTAATCAAGTCGATTTAAAGTGTCAATACTGTTTTGAGCCTTTTTGAACCCACATCAGCAGTTGTAATTTGGCACCATATCACAAATTTTAACAGAAATCGTATTTGATGAGCGAGTTCTGAATCTTAAAAGAAGAAGAAAAACCTTATGCACCTATCAATGTTAAGCTGCTGGGGGGGGAGGCCGGGCATAGGCGGGGGATTTGAACTCAGATCAGTTTTTCTGTTCAAATGCCCGGGCCCAGGGAAGTCATCCTGGGTCAAAAAAGTGCAAATTCCTCACCCCAGGGATATTATTGTTGGTCAAAAGACTGCAAATTCCCCAGCCCCAGCTTCCTCCCAAAAATGCATAGGTAAAAAAGAACAGCAGAAATAGGGACAGAAATTATACATTTTATTTTTTAAAAGGTAACAAAGCAATGACTTTAAAATTTTGAGGACTGTCTCAACTGATACTACTAAACAAGGCAGTACAACAGGGAAATTCTGGTATCTTTTCATGATGGCGTTTCTAAAACGAGGGTAAGGGTAAGACCAAGGGTTAGGGTAAGGGTAAGGATACGAATACAGAAAGTATCCTAAAAATGCATAAAAGCTAACCTTAAACTTTTGTTTAGGCCTAATTAGGCCTAAGGTTAGCTTTTATGCATGTTTAGGATACTTTTTGTATTCGTATCCTTACCCTTACCCTGACCCTTG
>NC_090886.1:49168136-49170636 GCF_036669925.1 Montipora capricornis
GTCTTATTTTCGGAAGTGCTGCTCCTGGACCATACATCTTACTATAAAGTCTAGCTTTTGTTAATTCGTAGTCTGTGCATGATACTTCTTCTCCTCGACTGTTAGTAAACCTGAACATTTGCTTAATTTCCTTATTTGTGTATTGCTGTGCCACACAGCTCAACAGTTCAACCCATTTGGGACTTCCAGGCCTCTCTGTGGAGTAGCTGAGAGCTAAGCCCTCCATGATGTTAGCATTTGCATTCACTTTTTCCTGAATGGAATTTGAAAGAAGTGAAGACAATGGCTTGCTCCTTTTACTTTTTACTTCTAGTAAGAAACACCTCCTGGAGAGTGAGGTCCGCATGTTTACAATCATGTTTCCAAAACATTGCTAAAGCCAGTATCTGTGCGAAGTACTGATAGAGGTGAAAAATATTGTGATCTTATTTTTTTATTATCAAAGGTAAAGGAAAAATGTCCTGACGTTGAATTAGTCAGTAATAATTACTGACTCTGATCTGATTATTAGAACGCAAAAAGAGTACTCTTTATAGCCTGGATTATTTTTCTATTTTAGGGAATAATGCATACAAGTACAAACTCACATATAAGAACCTAGTACAGGCTGAAATTTGGCATTTTAAAAATACCCAAAAATACAAGAACCTGCTGAGCCTGGCAAAGAGGTCCTGTTATAGACCTAATCGGCTAACTCAATGTTGTACCCAATTCAAACCCTTTGGGAATAAAACGTTTTGTTTCAGTTATTTCCATATCATTTAAATATGAATGGTACATAATGCAAATACAATACTCAAAGAATCTTAATCTCAGGAGATTTGAATTGGGTACAACATTGAGTTAGCCGATTAGGTCTATTGTGTATATGTTTTCTTTGATTGGCATTTTATTGGATCTTCTCTAGAAATATGTTTTCCATAAAGCTACAGTGCAATACTGTCTACATATCTTATGAATAAAAATTAATATAGAAATTTATTGTTGTTCCTCTGAGAAATAAGAACCTATTAAGAAACTCTTGTAATCAGCCTGAATTATGAAAAAATAGCCTAAAATATTAGAACCTGCTCAGCCTGACCTCGAAAATTCTAGGTTCATTTGTGTGGGTCTTCACTGTATTTTGTAGGGTTACCAGTAGTAACTTTTACCCTGTTATACAAGCATGACAGTATGCCATGTTTTCGCGGGCTTGGAAGATCCTTGAATTGTGTTCATCTTTTCATTATCAATCCAAATAAACTGAAAAACCAACTAGTAAGGTAGAATATGTATGGTAGAATTTTACCATGTGAGTTAAAAGAAGGAAAGTTTACCCCATCAAATTGGCCTTCAAGAATTTCCTGGTAGATCTGTTCATTTGAAGCACCCATGTTTTCAACTTCTGTTTTAAGTTCAGCCACTTTTTGCCTTGCACAGTTTTAAAGTTTGTTTCAAATCCTCCGCTGAGTTCGCTTTGATGTCAGTTCATATGACACTGGGGCACAACCAACTTGATTTTGAATAGAATTGTTTGCAGACAGGGGCTGTGGAACACTTTTGTTTGCACTGGGTGACAGGCTGTGCAGCCTTACATAACATGCACCACAGCACCTTAAACTGCTTATGAGGGCCAAAAAAGTTTTCTTAGTTTCAGGGAACAAATCATCTACTGACTTTGGGAGATATGTCCAGGTTTGACCCTAATTAGATGCACGCGGATTTCAATAAGCGTCACGAAGTGTCCCCTTGCTCTTCTCGCCAACTTCAACATCACTTGTGTCTCAGAATACAGACAATTTATGTCACAAAGTGTCCCCCAAATGCTACTCTTTAAGTGAAGATTAGCTGCTGCATTTACCCAAAGCTAAAAATAACGCTGACCTTTACCCTTACCTTATTGTTGAAAATAGGTAGCAAATTGTTAGACTTAAAGGGACACTTTGTGTTGGATGTCAAAATTGGGTGTGCATCTAATTAGGGTCAAACCTGGACATAAGGACTTTGGTAGTGACCTTAAATGTTTTAGCTTGTACAGCGGAGTTGTACATTTGGATGCTGAACATCTGAGGTGGATAGTGGTATTCCTACAGGCTTGACATTTTTCCTTTAACATCATTTATGGGACGAGATTCTTCCTTGTAGGTTTTTTACATATACTACAAGTAAGTATTCATGAAGACATTGTTTACAATCTCAGAGGCTCAGCTGGGACTAGTTTCTTTCTTTTTCTTTTTTTTTCAATTCTTCACAAAGATCAAACCTTCAATAACTTTTTTTTTTAACTTTGACATAAGCTACACTTAACTCTAGTGAATTGGAAAATGAAACATTTGTGGCAAATTTTATGATAAATTCAACTCAACAATCGAAATTGAAAGTTGACAATTGAAGCTAAGCTGAACACAATCTTAATGTGTAATTTTAAAGGGGGAACTGAAAAGGAAACACTTAAACACTGGGGGTCTCACGAACCTTTTTACGGAAGAAGTGTGCGGGAGATAAGCTGAAAATCAACTCT
>NC_090886.1:49178136-49183136 GCF_036669925.1 Montipora capricornis
AACCATTAAAAAGTGCACATAGTTTGCAGGAGTCCAGGAAAATTGTTCCAAATATTCATTGATTTGAAGTTCCTGAAGCAGGTAAATCTTGAAGAGTTTACGTAACAATATTTGGAATATACAACATTTCTATTTGGGAATGTTTAAGTCCACAGAATTTATTTTCTTTATGTTGAGAAGTACTGTAAGAGCTGTCAGGTAACTAAGATGGAAATTTGACAGACCTTAGCTGTAATTCAAATTATTAGTACAGTTTTGGTCGTTAGTGGAACATAATATTTTATTGGGACATTTTTTAGTGAGTGATTAACCCATTGACTCCTGAGGATTCCCCATTGCCAAGTAAAATCGTCTGGTGTTAGACAGAGTAAAATGCTAAGTATGGCCGGTTTAGGGGTGAAATGGTTAAAGTGCTATTGTTAGTTTGACTTTCTTTTTCTTCGTTTGAACCAAAGCAAGTGATTAATCATCACCTCCACCATGCTTTGCTTTGCGTTGCTTTGGCTTTTAGAACAAAGTATCAAAGTTGAAGCTGGTGGCTCGAGGAGTAAACTATAAAGACTATAATGGTATTTGAGTATATATTGTAGAACAAATTTGCCAATATCATTAAAGTCATTAAATCAATGGGAATCCAAACATGAGGATGCAGTTTGCTCAGGAGGGGTTTTCCCTATGAAAATGGCAGGCCACTTATTGGATTTTTTTTAAAAACCAACCCTTAAAGGTAACAGAACCTTGTTTTGTGGATGGAGGCTAAAGAAATCTGACCCCTTAGAGGAACCAGTTCTAAAGTGACAAATGACTGGCAAATAACTTTTACTTATGAATTATTCATAAGTAAAAGTTATTTGCTCGTGTACCAAATTGTCTTACAGTTCCAGTCATTTTTCAGATTGATAGCCTTAAATTTACTGCAGCAACTCTGCCAGCTGTTTGGTCTCAGCATCATGAGCAGTACAAATCCACATTTTTTTCTCCAAAAAGGAACAAAAAGAACCCCTGTCATTTTCGTAAGGGAGCCCCCCTTGGGGCAGTTTGTTTACTTTACCACCATTGTTTAATACTATCCAGGGACTAAATCAAGAATGGAAATAGATTACAGTTTGAAAAGAATATGCCACTTTTTTTTACTTCTTACACTAGTCTTACTGCATTCAACTTTAATTTATTCATCCTTGGAAATGGTAGGAATGATTAGTATTCGTTAAAGCAATAATTTGCTAAAAATTCATTGCACCTAATGTTGAAATATTTTTTCCATATGGAAAGGTAACAGCAGTTATTTCTGTGAAAGTCTTCTCCAGAAAACTCCAACATGGGATTACGCCCCTTTCAAATGTAGCTTTGTATGCTTTTGCTCGATGACTTTGAACAATTATTACATAAATATGAAGTTATGGAGTTTTTTGCAAGTTAAATCTAATGGAAGGGGATTTAAATTATTGAAACCACTGTGTTGCAACCAGAGTCCACAAAGAGAGGTTAAAAAATCTATTGCACTGGAAGTATTTAGTAGGCCAGCATGAAATTTGTTTTGGATAATAGCACTGAATCACCTTCAACAAGTTTTCTAAACTTTGAAGAGACCTAATTTTATATCCTCCTGCTGTTTTATTGCTGGAAGATAAAACTAATTCTTGATTAATTATTTTTGTTGTCACATTAACCCACTACAATGTGTTGAAAGTGTATTATTAGCTGTAGTAATATTTTGTTACAGTAAAATCCCCCCTGCTAGTGAGCTGGATTTCTGAATCAAATTTTCAACTTGGAATACCGGTATTGTTGTTTTGGCTATTCAGAGTTAACCTAATCTATGTTTATTTCTATAATTTGGAGGAAAGCAAACGATTGGCATTTGCTTGAAATGACTATAGCAAAATATAATTGCAACTAAAAGGTTTCCTTCTAGTGTACCCAATATGAGGTGCTTATATGGCATGTTATGTATGACATTGGTGCTAAATTCACTTTAAAATTTATCTTTGAACGACTGAAATACATTTCTAACTTTTCAGGGACGTCATGCATTTCTTTTTTATCCTCCGTCTTAATAAATTTGCCTCCATGGACCACTTGAATGGCCATTTTAACAACTTAATTTCGAAGAAAAATTCATAAATCTTAACATTTTCTGCTAGATGCGGACCCCCGCGGAAACAGTGTGCAAATATTTAGTCGAAAGCGAAACCATTTGGAAATTTAGTGATATATTTTTTGCTCCACTTTTTAAAAGATAAACGCATGAATTGAAATCAAGATGGTACTCCATTAGCCGGTAAGCTCCACAAACAAATTTCCACTCAAACACTGTCACAGCAACCTGGACTCGCGTTGACCTTGAAATTGTTAAAGAAATTTCCCTCGTAGCACTGTTGGCTAAAAAGTACGGTGGCCCACAACTAAAAAGAGAATCTCGCTGGCATAAAACGCACTATGCAGTCAAAACATTCGTCCTTTTTACTGGCCTGAAAAAGATCTTTTTTTTATCGACGAAGATCGGATAAACACCCGATGGCAGCCATGTTTTTCGCCAGTGAACAATGAGTCAGTGGTTACCGTCTTGCGCACGCGTCCTTGAAAGGCAACCTTAGCCAATCAGCGGTTTTTGAGACCTGTCGTCAAATGGGGTATTGCCTCCTGGATGAGCTCTAAACTTGAGCCCGTGATATGGTTACCTGTACATGTCACATTGGCATACATGAAGGGGCGGACGGACGTACGTTGTACGTACGGACGTTTATGACGTCATGGCTATAAAACCAAATTTTCTCACATCGATGGGTTACCATATTTTCTTAACTATGGTGCTCCGCGCGCGCGCGCCTTCGGCGCGCGCGGAGCTCCGCTATTAAGAAAACCTCTAACTAAATTCAAAATCCTAAATACTCCTGTCTTGTTTGAAAACAATCACTAATGATTCTAAATGAGTTTGAGAGCAATTGTTGCTAACTTGTTTTCAAGAGTTTTCAGTTAATTCAGTAAAAGTTTGTTAGCGTATGCTATGCTTCATTGATCGAGCGTTATTCAAATAAAATCGAAAATCAGCATTCCAATCTTAAAGACTCAAAGAAAGCATTATCGCTTTTGATTGAAAAACGCTACCATTGAATTATAGTTGAAGCGTGACCGCCTTTTCAAGGCTTACCGCATTGTTTTCTAATTTATGCACTCCCATACTTTAGACATTCTCATTGGTTACGTCATTTGATGACTACCTGTCAAAATCACTCTGAAGTAGCGCATACTTCTACTCTAGTGTCAGCTAATTACTTAATGCACTTAAGTTGATTTTCTCATTTCCGAGAAGCTACAACTAACTATATTAACTATATTAATTACTTGATCGACCAAAATAACTGTTATTTTTAAGGCTTCAACAACTCTTCCCTCTCTCTTTCTCTCTCTCTCTCTCTTGAAAACTCCAACCTCTATAACTTTGCAAAAGCCCAAGTTCAAGATACTTTAAGAAACTTTCAATTTCACGTTCGATGTACTCAAACTGTCACATGACTACAATTGGTATGAAATGCTCGCCTCGTCCTTCGCCCCGGAACACTAAGAGCCGTGAACAAGCCAGGGCAATAACTAATCCCAAACTTCTTGTGTATAACAGATCTAGAGGAGCTACTATACTGGGTTCAGTCCAGCTCATCGTGAATACAGGCTACTATAGCTTGGTTTTCGCAATACCGCTTACAATGATCGTTTTGATCATTACTTTCCCTTGGTATATATTGAATCGCAAGCTGCCAAATCCATCCCGCTGGCTCGCAGCATACGCCTTTCCCAACATAATTGAGAAGAAAACGGACGAAAATAGACAGACTACATGACAAGTAAAAGATACCAGTCTCGGAGAGGGAAGTGCGCTTCTGTTCAAGATCACGACAAGTATTTCTTGGTTGGTCGCGACAATAGCAGCGTTTACATTGATAATGTTCTTTTACCTTTTACTGATCAACGTCAGCTACGATTGCGACCCAGACGAGAAAAGAAAAGATTGTTTTGAGTTCAAACGTTAAGATATAGCGCGTATATTTTCCGGTGTTCCAATCGATTGCTCAAGCGCTGCAATCCTGAATGGATCGGTGGAAGTCGTGTGTTACGAGATTGTCTTCGATTTCAGCAAAACAGTCGGTGCAAGCTACGGTGTTTGTAAAATATCAATTGGTGGGTTGCAGCTCTTGGCGACTTTAATACTGATGAAAAAGGATACTAAATTGATTATCAAAGTAAACATTGTCACGGTGGTAGCCTACATTAGCTTCTCCGTGGCGATTGCGGTTGTTCAATCTACTCAGTTGCGTGTCTATCTCGTGTCCAACATGTTGGTTACCACATTACAAGCGTCCACAACTACTGTCGCTGCATGGATATTTTTATTCCGTTTTCCTGGAAAAGATCTGTTTGAAGAAATAAAGGAACGAGACCTTGAAGACGTGGAAAATCTGGTGCGAGACCCGGAAAACAGGAACATTGCTAATTGAGACCAAACTGTCTGACACGTTATGCGAGAAGCATCACTGATGTGAAAGACACGTAAAGGATGCGAGACGATTGGGAAATCTGGGTTTGGCGGTTCAAATCTGGAATTTCGATTTCAAATCGAAACTAAATCGAACAACATGATTGGCCGTTGGTTTTTTCATTGAAATCCCTTTCTCCAGAACGGCATTCCACATTACCATTCTCGATTTTAAAACTCGTGATTAACTAACTACTTCCCCTAAACATCCTAAAATGACGTGACATAGCCGGTTTATAATCTTTTATTTTGGAGGCTGTGGTAATAGCTAGAACATAATCCGCCACAGCATCGAAGGAAAGATGGTAAAACACAACTTTGTTCATTCAATAAATTTCAAACCTTATTACTTTTACGTAAACTTGACCATGTACAACAAGCAAATTTCGATTATGATCATTAATTTACTTGAGGTCTCTTTTGAGACGCGGATTTCCACTTAGGAGACTTGATGATAACCAAGATGCAC
>NC_090886.1:49188136-49195636 GCF_036669925.1 Montipora capricornis
TACGCATTTTAGCAGATATTTGTTTTCTGCACGTTTCGTTAAGAATCTGTTTGTGCATTCCTGCACAATTCATGTCCCCGATGAATTGATAGTACTCGTATTTGCATACGAGCTATTTGATATAAATAGGGTGTGCATTGTAGTGGTTCTTCCTTCGGGTCGAACGCTAGGAACGACAACCTGCATTTACCTGCAAGAAGAAAGGGAATCAACAACAGTACGATCACTGTCAACAAGTTTTGGAGAAGTTTGATGAATCACTGGATCACTTTAGAGCAGGGTCCACAGAAAAGCTGAAGCGGTCGCTGGAAGAGGGAGCGGAGCTCGTCGAGAAGCGCATCAAAGCTATGAAATTGGCCGACAAAAGCGACTATGGCTGGGCTACCGTTAGCGAATATCTAAGCGACGCGCTTGCCTCAGACTCGGACGACGAGAAAAGGATGTATCGAGCTGAAAAGAGAGCCGAGAGAAAGGTTAAGGAAGAACAACGCCATAAGAGAGCAAAGTCCCGCTTTTCTTTTCGCATTCGCGGCTCATCGTCCCCACAATTCGGCGGGCGTGAAACAGGCGAGAAAACCCCAGTGGCAAAGAATTGTTTGGGACCTTGCTTCAAGATAAGTATTACATTTGTTTTTTCCTTACCCGTTATTTGGTTAGGGCATTAATTTTGTGCTTTTTCGGACCCTCCTCTTTTTCTAGGACGTTCTTTGTGACTTTCGCACGGTATGTTGTCGTTTACCGACCCATAACCAATTACTCAAGATCTTGCCTTGTCATGTTATTCCTCTTGGTTATGGGTTCAATAATTCTGTAGATAAGGGCAGAATACTAATTTCCTCTACTTACGGACGAAAGTCTCTACGAGGGCTAAAGTATTTTTCGAGATCGAATTTTCAAATACTGGTTGAGATTTATTCCATTTAACGGCCATGTCTCAAGACCACGAGCAACTATGCCCACCCGCCATAGTAGAGTCAATTGACGAACGTCACATATCTGCTGGAGAAGCTAGAAGATACTGAAAAGCAGCCCCGAAAGGGTGTTAATCCTGTTGAAACAACTGCCCGAAAGGGAAAAACCCCTCTTGGAAAGGCAGAAAAGAGTTGCAAAGTGGCAGGCGACCGCGAGAAAACCTCGAGCAAACAAGCTCCATCGATGGCGGGAAATCAAACGGCCACCGCTTCTTCCTCCAATCTAGTTGAGGAAATGGATAAAATAAAACAACAGCTGAAACGTAAAGCTTTCTGGCTCCCTTGAGAGCATAACACCAGTGATTACTGAAATTAAAACGGCCTACGACAATTATAACTAGGCAGCGACGCTATAACACGCTTATGGAAGTGAAGCGGATTTTAACTTGGCATCCCCTGTGTCATCTGTATCAAACCCGCATAACGAACCCCCAAAGAAAAAAGCAAAGAATGAATCCAGCATGCTCGCTGGTATGGCAAAAGTGGTACACAAACCGCAACAAAACGGCGAGGATATGACGCTTGCATTAGCAGATTTGGTAAAAACAACTGCTTAGCAAAGGTATGAGCAAAGAAGCCCGTGATGAGTTGATGAAAAAAATTCCTACCTCGGGCAACTGCAATCGTTTATAAGTTGTTCGAGTCAACCCAGAAATATTTAGCAGCGGTAGGAAAGAAGAAAAACCGAAGATGTCATGCTACAGAAAGCTCAAAAACCCCTGCTGAAAGGATATTACTTCAGTCACTAGAATTCTAAATGACTTCATGAAAGCCGAAAAAGGTAATAAACCTGCCCCCTCTGCAGCAACTATTATGAAAACCCTTTCTGACAGCATTTCGTTGTTAAGTGATGCTTCACATGAAATAGATCTCAGAAGGAGAACTCTGTTCAGATCAGACATGAAGACTGAATACAGAATGCTGTGCAGTGACAAAAAACCAGTTGAGGATGGCCTGTTGCTGGTACTGAACTTGGAAAGTCAGTTAAGGATTTGTCAGAGGCTAGTACAGTGACTTCTAAAGTAACATTGACACAAAAATGATCTCACAGCAGTAGTCACAGAGCGGGTCAGAAAACAGGAGGCAATTCTTTTTTTTAGGCCGGAGCAGAGGCGCTATTGCCAGGCAGAGAGGCTGGTATCGAAATCCACCACAGAGCAACCAACCTCCTTATCAGCCTCGACAATAGTGGCAAAACCAAGAGAGAAACTTGTAAATAATGTTCAGGTTAGCGCTAACTATAGTGACTGGCCAGTGCCAGGAAAGTATTTGAGAGAATACTGGTCAGTAATGATATTGTGCAGTCTGGTCAATTAAAGTTTTGCATAAAAAAATGGCAAAAAATCACGCCTGACAAAGTAATCCTGGATATTGTAAAGGGTTATAAACTTGATTTTATTATAATACCAACTCAGGCTTTCCCACCCAAACAACCAAAATTCGAGAAACATGAGGAAATGGCATTAGGGGTGATCGTAAAATGTTTTCATGAAGATGGAGAGTTCATATCACCAGTTTTTCTACGACCTAAGAAAAATGTAAATATCGCATGATATTGAATCTCAAAAAGTTAAACAAGCATATTGCCCACATCCATTTTAAGATAGACACCCTTCGACCATATATAAATTTAATGAAGAAAAACTGCTATATGGGCTCACTTGACTTGTCAGATGCATCTTATTCTAAGTATTTCAATCAGTCCAGAATCGCAGAAATATTTGAAATTTAGAGTTGGGCACCAATTAAACAAATTTATTACATTCCCCAATGGTTTGAGTTCTGCGCCAAGAATCTTTACATTGCGAACCAGAGGCTACATTTCAAGTGGTTATCTCGATGACAGTTTCTTACTTGGTGATACCCCTGATCAATGCAATGCGAATATAAACAATACCTTCTCTACTTTTGGTGACCTGGGCTTTAATGTGTCCAGGGAAAAATCAATCACCCGCCCAACCCAGGTTAAAGAACATCTAGGGTTTGTACTGAACTCTATTAACATGACATTGACTCTCCCAAAGGAAAAGATTGATACAATTATTAAGTTGGGAAGTGAGATTTTGGAAAGCCAGTCTTGTTCAATCAGAGAAGCTGCCAAATTAACTCTCGTGTCTTGTTCTCTGGATGTAGAACATGTCCCATTGTTCGACAAACAGCTTGAACTTGAAATATTTGCTGCACTTAAAAAACACCGAGGGTCTTTTGAAGCTCAAATTCAGTTTTCAGAGCTGTCTAAGTCAGACATAAGATGGTGGACAACAAAAAGCTGGCAAAACATAAAGCCAATTTCCCACGGAAATGCTGATTTTACCATCACCACCGATGCCCCATTGGAAGGAAGGGCTACATGCCGGGATGGTATGGAACCCACCGGCGGCAGATGGCTTGCTGAAGAAATTGCTGAATGTGAACATATTAACTGCCTTGAACTAAAAGCCGCTAAATTAGGGCTCCTGTCCCTCTGTGAGAAAGAAGAGCATTTCCACATTCATTTACAATCAGATAATGTTACCACAGTGACATTCATTAACAATATGGGTGGTACACATTCTACGGTATGTAACAAGGTTGCACGAGACATTTGGCTGTGGTGTTTTGAAAAGAAGATTTGGCTAAGTGCTACTCACATTCCTGGGATTCAAAATGAAACTGCAGACAGATTTCGTCGAATATTTCAGGAAAGAACTGAATGGCAGCTTCAACCAAGTGTTTTCAAATTGTTAACAAAGAAATGGGGAAGACCTGAGATAGATTTATTTGCCTCAAGGCATAATTATCAAATTAAGCTTTTTGTATCATGGCGTGCAGACCCCGATGGCTATGCAACTGAGTCAATGTCTTTGATCTGGAGGGAGAAATATGTTTATATTTTCCCTCCTTTGACCATGCTGTCCAGCGTTCTTCAAAAGTTGCATGAAGATCAGGCCAGAGCCTTAGTTCTAGCCCCACTGTGGAGAACGCAAGTTTGGTTTCCAAAGATGTGTCAAATGTTAATCAGTCAGCCAGTACTTGTACCGAAGGAGGCCTCCCTTCTCCAGTTACCACACGACAGGACCAAACTGCACCCTCTGTGGCCCAAACGTCAACTGATGGCACGTCAATTGTCAGGACGAGACTCAGACAACAACACATTTCAGCGCGAACTTGGGACATCATCATGGAATCATGGAGGACTGGCACCACAAAACAGTACTGAGTGTATTTGGATAAGTGGAAGAACTTTGTCAGAACAACAAATGCAAATCCAATTCATCCAACTTTAGCCAATGTTATAATTTTTTGACACACTTTTATGATATTGGAAGCAGCTATTCAGCCATTAACACTGCCCGATCTGCATTATCTGCAGCAGTATACATTTTGGATAGCCCTTACACAGTGGGTGAACACCCCCTGATAAAGAGATTTGTCAAAGCAGCTTTCCAGTCCAGGCCACCACTTCCAAGATATCAGTCAACATGGGACGTATCCAAAGTTCTGGACCTCTTTAAAACTTGGAGTCCTGCAAAGACTCTTAACTTGAAATACACCTTATTCCAAAATGGCCGCCATTTTAGTATTCTTTTGTTTCCATGTAAATTGGCCCTTATGACCTCGCTTTCAAACGTAAAATTCAAACGAATATTTAACCTTGAACGAGGCCATAAGGGCCAATTTGCATGGAAACAAAAGAATACTAAAATGGCGGCCATTTTGGAATAAGGTGTATTGTTGACTCCGAAGTTAGTTATGTTGTGTATGTTGGTTACTGGCCAAAGATGTCAATCAGTTCATTTAATGGACATCCAACAGGTGATAAGAACAGAACCAGTTCGTAGCGCTGAACACACCAGATTATTTCTTAGTTATAGTAAGCCACACCAGTCAGTTTCTTAAGGAGGCTCGAAAGGGTTTTCAGCTGAGCGCGCGCATATGCCACACACGCAATTCTAAAAGCTGCTCGCGTCAGCTCACTATTCAAAGTGGGTCACCAGAAATAAACAAATATCGTTAATTTCGCTCACCTTTCTTCTAATTCCTATACATATGGAAAATAAATAGACATCTCCTATTCACGAAAACAAGGAAAATTGTACACATACCGTTTAATGGTCACTTAAATCCGTTTGTGTTGGCCTGTAGCTTCAGTCGCGCGTGCACTCGAATGAGCTGGTGACGCATGCGTAAATGACGATCTTGTAACCCCCTCATTTTTCCTGATTTTTCAAATTTACTCGCTTATATCTCTGCTTCCGGACAGTGAATTTTTTTAACTTTTTTGCATGTTAGCTTAGATTAATTTAAAACGTTTGTCTTTCAAATTTAAAAAAATTCTGCAGGTGAAAAAAGAAATTAGCGACACATTTCAAAACAACATATTTTTCTGAAACACCGACCTACAGAATTTGTTGAATTTTAAATATTTTAGAGATTATTTCTAACATTATCTGGTAACGCTGAATGGGAAGATTTCACCCTACCGTTTTTTCAAAAAAGACAATATATCTTGATTTTAAGGCTTAAAGAAATGCCTTATATTGTTGCCATGGTAACGTTATTTTGGAGGAAAATGTAATGTGAGAAATCTATGATGGGTACTTAATACCTTGGCCAAATTTTGTCTTGATATGATTATCCTAACTGTATGTAAAAACAGAATATGTTTATTTGTTTGAAAAAAGGAGAAACTATTTCGAGCCTCCTTAAAGTACGATCCGTAAAGTACGGTCAAAACGGTGAAGATGAAATCGGTTATAGACACTGCACACCTCAAGCCACATAGTACACGTGCAGCCTCCACTTCAACAGCTTTTAGGAAAGGTGTACCTCTAGAAACTATAATGGCTGCTGCAGGCCGCAGAATGTACTTTTGCTACTTACTACAAGAAAGATGTTACCGAGAACAGTAACTATGGACAATCCATTCGGAATTGCTCTGTTTAATTTCTACTTTCAGATGCCATTGTTAAGCTACAATAAACCTATTGTTGTGTTGTACAGAAGATTGTTGTTCATTACTGTGACTTGCTATGGCCCATGTGCTTTGAAGTCTCACGGGATCTCGAATATGCAAATGAGGACATTAAAAATTAAACAAGCCTTACCTGTAAGGTACAGTTTGATTGGAATTCTATCTCCTCATTGATGCATAGAGAGATCACGTGCCCGCCGTAAATACGGGGTTCCCCACAAAGAGGGGTATATGAACATACATGGGCCACTGTCCTTAAAGAATGATGTTCACCACGCATGCGCTTTCTCACGTGATCTCTTTATGCATCGATGACGAGATAGAATTCCAATCAAACTTCACCTTACAGGTAAGGTAAAGGCTTGTGTAATTTTTAAGTTATTGTTACTTGAATAAATTACATACTTCAACTTGCATTTATTGGATTCTGCTTACCGCGTAGCCAGCTACGCAGAACTTTGTTCGAGTGGCAGGGTATTCTCTTTCAATATATTTGATGTTATGACGTCATAGTTCATATTTCGTTGCGCTTTCGCTGAAGCCCACTCTTCAAAGAGTCAATTGTTATGCATATAACCTCGGTATAAAAGCCATGCAACACTGTGTAACCGGCCTCTTGTTTCTCTGTGTAAGTTAGAAAACTGTAATAGGTTATTGCACTTCCCTAAATAATTAAATAAAGTAAAATAAATAAATAAATAAATAAATAAATAAATAAAGTTATCGTATTGTATTGTATTGTAGTATCCACACCGAAGCGAAAAGGAAACGCCCTTGAAAGGAAACCCTTTCAAAAACGGTGCCCATACCTACAAACTGTAGATAAATACTTATCTTGTATCTGCGTTTGGAAGACACATATTTACTCATTTTGTAAAACTGAGCATATTTATGATTTCTAATAAAGTTATATGATAAGCAAATGGAGAGTGAGTTGTCTTATCCAACGTTAGATGATTTCCTTACTTACTTGGCAGAACTGAACGAATATGGAAGGCTCTATGATCGTGGAAAAGCTCTGGGAGGAGACTTGAGAATGAATATTATACAAGACATTATCAGAAAAGGGGAAGACTTCACACAGGTTTCTTCGTGGGAAGTTTTTCTACAATTGCCAAGGAAAACAGAGATATATTTTGAAACTCATTTGTCAGAAAGAATAATAATGAGCTGCCACGGTTTATACCGCTCTTCACTTCTGGTCTTCTTTTTGCTTTCCTGCTACGTCTGTCTTGATTTGGAGCTCAACCAAGAAAAGGTAACTACAAATGGAACATTGGGTAGTTATTTTGGCAGTTTATTACGTCGTTTTTCCTACGAAGAAGGCTTCAATTTGTTTTATGACTCTGCAGTAATTTCACTCAAACAAGACGCTACTCTACCCTCTTGGGATCCATGGAATCTGAAAGTTAATGAATTTACACAAAGGCGTTTAAAGCACAAAAGATCAAGGCGACCTATACAATATTACGCAAATTCCGTTGCTACAACTTGCCTAATTTTACAACATGGAGATATAGAGATTAATCCTGGTCCAGTGAACACTGTGAATAACAACCTACAAAACCGACGGCT
>NC_090886.1:49200636-49218136 GCF_036669925.1 Montipora capricornis
TAAACCTTTGGCACTTGTTCTTCTGGCATAACCATGATTGTTAACCCGTTCTACTTTTTTTACAAGTTCGGCAATCACTGAAGCATCAGGCTCTGCTAGGTAATCTTCTAGAATCTTCGATATCGATTCTGGAAAAAGAAAAAGAAATAAATAAAAACAGCTCCAAGTATAGCTGGTTCTTTCGAGCATACACAATGCGCCGATGCGAATGGCTACGTGGAGGACGATGCTGTCTTCGAATTCCTTATAAAAGATGACGTAAAGAGATCTATGGGAGAACGGAAACACCAAAAGAGACATCACGAGGTGATAAAATGAGCCATCTTCACAAGTTAACAAAAAGCCAAAAAAGGCTGAACGAAAACAGTTTTTCCATCAATGTGAAGTGTATCCTTTAAATATGCTACTGTGCATGCGTGATAGGCTTGTAGAAATTACATTTGAGACAAAACCGTTTTAGAGGAAACTTTGAATTGTTTACACTACGAAGCTAAAATGATAAAAAAAGCTGTTGAAAGGTTAGCACTTTTGACGTCTTCATTGCTTCTCTCCCCTCCCCCTCATTCAATTTTGTGCAAAACTGAATGGTTTTAGTGGGAAATTGTTGAGTTACCTTCCAACATTTAATAGTGGGAAGGGGTCTACATAAAGAAGGTGAAACTTTTTCGTTTGCGCTTTAACAGAAGCGGGTTGAAGTTCATACAGCTCTGGTGCGGTTCATTTACATAACCTCCCCAACTACTTTTGTCTGTTGTAGCATCTCGTTATCATGCCATCTTAGGCCTATTTGATTCCCATCGTCAATTTTCCAATTTGAAAGTATTCTTGTTTTCTGAGTAAACTCGAACTTTACTTACCATTTTTTTGGAAATTCCAGCGTGACATCATCGCCAACCAGCACCAATGGCGCCCAGTGCTTTATAGCGCAATACTGCTTTGACTCTCGGAAAGATTTCATTGATTGTTGAAGAGCTGCAATTGCGCTTTTTCCTTCTACCAGGTGCTGATAGAAGCTCCTCATGAACAGCAACGTTACCTCGTCATCAATTGCCCAGAGTGACGCCAAAACAGACCGAGCTCCAGAACACAGGAAAGCCCTTGCAATTCCCACCACTCCCTCAGCCTTCACTTCTCCCCTGCCACTGTGACAACAGCTTAGCAGAACTAGCCTTGCTCGAAGAGAACTTGTCTGAACATCCGACATTTTCAAAATGAAGTCTTCTTCTTTGGCGATTGGCGATTTCCGTTCGGTATTTGGGGCTAAAGCAATTTCTCCCGTTTTTTGGCATCCATGTGCTGCAATGTGAACTAAAGCAACTGATTTCATACTTTTCAGCACCTCAGCTTTCGTGGCACATTTTCCAGTCAGCGGTGCTGTCTGCAGAAGTTCTCCAATCATCTCTACTTCTTGTTTTGCGCACGGAAGCTGTTCCAAAATGGGTTCCCCTTTCTTGTTACTAACTTCCCTCAACCACGGATCACCTACAACCAGTGCTCCAGCCTTACTGTGGAAGTCTTCAGGTGCACCAACGATCACATTAAAAGTGGTCAACGACGGAACAATGCGGATCCTGATAGATTCACTCAATGCAGAATATGGAGCCAAGCAAAATGGTCCATCGGGAACAACGATTAACTCATTTTCTTGGAGCAAGTCTGCAATTGGCCCGAGTAAGACTTCATACAACGGTTGTAAGGTGTTAACGGAGGATGAAGATGGTAGAACTGTTTTCTCACTGATAGGTTTTTTGCTGCAAGACAGATCATTGCGTAGTGTATCCAAAGAACGATTCTCGCATTTGACACCATCCCCTACGCCAATCCCTTTCAAAATAGTTTCTATCAACAAATCAGCACTTCCATTTGCGATGTCGCTTTGTCGAAAGCTGATCTTGCTGTCTTTTCCTAGCACCCAGAACGTGATCTTGTTCTTGTCAAGTGCCACAAAAACGGCCTGTGAAGGTAAAAGCTCCAATGCAGCTGTAAGAGTTTGATTCGGAGCAAGTGCAGAAAATGACTGAGAGTCAATGCCGTATTGATCTTTCGAAATATCCATCAAAGCCTGTGCTCGACCTTTCTCAGCAGCATACAAAGCTTCTTCAATCTCTCCATTCTTCAAAAGTGTCCTCCACAGAGCAGTGTATGACACGCGGTAAGAATCACGAAATTTTACTTTTAATTCATCTTCTGATTTCAGACTATGCCTTGTTTCATCAAAATGTTTTATACTTGAACGATAACAACTGAGTGCATTGCTCAAGGAACCAAACAATTCATGATCATGACCTTGCGAATACCAGGCGATTCCCTCTCCTAAAAAAGTCTCCAAATTCGTTGAAAATACTAAGACTGTGTTCATGGTAAACCATGGCTTGCCTAAAATAACCTAGATTTCAATAGGCATTTTCCAGATTTAAATAGGCTGTTCCCTCCCCAGCCCTATCCCCTACTTTTTTAGCAATACTAAGATGTTTTTCGTAGTACTCAATGGCTTGTTTAAAATTACCTAGGCTAAGATACGCGCTTCCCAGATTTCCATAGGCTGATTCCTCCTCAGCCCTATTACCTACTTCTTTAGCAATACTAAGATCTTTTTCGTAGTACTCAATGGCTTGTTCAAAATTACCTAGATTGCAATAAGCATTTCCCAGATTTCCATAGGTTGATCCCTCCCCAGCCCTATTACCTACTTCTTTAGCAATACTAAGATGTTTTCCGAAGTACTCAATGGCTTGTTTAAAATTACCTAGATTGCAATAAGCCAATTCCCAGATTTCGATAGGTTGATCCCTCCCCAGCCCTATTCCTTACTTCTTTAGCAATACTAAGATGTTTTTCGAAGTACTCAATGGCTTGTTTAAAATTACCTTGATTGTAATAAGCATTTCCCAGATTCCCATAGGCGGATCCCCCTGAGCCATATCCCTTACTTCTTTAGCAATACTAAGATCCTTTTCGGAGTACTCAATGGCTTGTTTAAAATTACCTAGATTGCGATAGGCAATTCGCAGATTTCCATAGGTTGATCCCTCCCCAGCCCTATCCCCTACTTCTTTGGCAATACTTAGATGTTTTTCGTAGTTTTCAATGGCTTGTTTAAAATTACCTAGATTGCGATAAGCATTTCCCAGATTTCCATAGGTTGATCCCTCCCCAGTCCTATCCCCTACTTCTTTCGCAATACTAAGATCCTTTTCGTAGTACTCAATGGCTTGTTTAAAATTACCTAGACTAAGATACGCATTTCCCAGATTTCCATAGGTTGACCCAAGCCCTATCCCGTACTTCTTTAGCAATACTAAGATGTTTTTCGTAGTACTCAATGGCTTGTTTAAAATTACCTAGCCTAAAATACGCATTTCCCAGATTTCCATAGGTTGATCCCTCCCCAACCCTGCAGCCTATTTCTATTGAAATATGTAATGCTTGTGCATAATTTTTTATGGCCTGTTGATAATCAGGTAGGTTGAGATAGGCACCGCCAAGATGAAAATGAGCCCTTCCTTCACGATACCTGTCCTCTACACTTATCGCAATGGCAAGATCTAGCATTCGCTGCTCTACAGCCTCTAACTTCCTATCTACCATTCTTCAATAACTAAATGACAATTAAAATTTTTTCGATGAGATGATTCAATGTCAAATCAAGGATGAAGCTGGAAGGAAAGAAAGATAAAGACGCTTGATGTTTAATCTGCTTTTTAGGTTCGAGACGATAACGTTTTTCCCGCCCTATTCCTTCCCAGGGTGGTTAGTTGAGGGGTGGTATCAACGGGTTAACGTGGTGGGTTTGCCCTCACCTTTGCAGGAAATCAATCACAATTCTAGATAACACAATTCATTTGTTTTGTTAGCAAATAAACGGCCACGATTTTGGCAAACAGAGCTGCACCTTGGAATTGCGCTCTTTGAGTTTAAGTAACAGAGCGAGAAGCATTAAGTAATAAGAGGTTTTGGATGACTGTAGCTTACCAATAACTTCAAATCACACCCTCCATTTTTTCATAAGTCAACCACTGAGCAAACAGTTCTGCTTTACTTGCTTAATTAATCACGAAACAAATACAATCAAAAAACTCATATCAAGTGCGGCAGTTGCAATATTCAGTATCGCGTTGCCAATGCATGAAAACCGAGTGAGCTACAATGCTGGAACAATAGTGAACTAACGCTTCGGAAAAAAAAACAAGAGTTTTAAATATTCCTTATGAAAAATTGCTTCTTGACTCTTTACGCATTAATACTACCCCTTGTTTTGCATTTGACTTACCAATTGCTATATGACAAAACTTGTTTCATTTAATCAGAGAGGTCTCAACGTCACTTATCACTAAAAACCCAGCACAATGACACCTTTAGCAAAGAAAAACGTAGGGCAGAGGACTCGTCACAAAATGTCCTATTCAATTATTTGATTATAATTGACTGGGTGTTCACAATAATTTATAAATACACGCCAAGGACCAGCGGTTCATTGAGCAAGTTAGAGAATTTATTTGTCAGCTATTGGAGCTTTAAAATTACAAACTGTGAGACATCGATCATAAGTCCATCACATGTAGAAAGGAATTGCATTGCGTTTGGGTAAGACATGACATGATACTTTATGTTCGAAGCCTTTTTGACGGGGAAGGGGCGGGGGCAAGGAGGTCTATTAGAGACTGCAAACCCCCCTTCCCCTTCTACAAACTGAATATCTGAACATTCCAAAATACAATGTTGACGCATGCATGATATGGACTAAACTTATTCATGTTATAGTCAGGTATTTGTGGATGCCTTGGTTGTGAAGGACACATATCCTCTAGTTTGTCTTTTCGGCTTAAATGTAGGAGATCCGGATTTCACCCCCCCCCCCCCTCTTAAATAAAATCGTCCCTAAGTGGATGGTAATACATCGCAACACAGGACTTAAGGTAGTTGAAGAGAGCGGAAAGAAAGATTTTGCTACCAAATGCATGAGTGGTCACGAGAAAAGAATAGCGACAATTGAATAGTCATATATCGATGGAGTTTTCGAATAAGATAAAAAAACAAGAAAAGTGTGAGATAAAAACTAAAGTTTACCACGAAGCAGGACTTAAGCTAATATCGATCAACGATTGACTTCTCCACTGATGAAAAAGATGTACTTCAAGTGCTACTTTGACCAAAAAATCAATTCTCCTTTTTCTTTGGATTTCAAAACTATGTTAACTAAACACTGTCGGAACGAAAATAGGACACAACGTGACAACTGCGTGATGCGAGTGACTGACGTCACAAGAAACCGGTTGGGACCGGTAGATAGATGAGGCGGAGAGTGAGAAAAAGGCCGAACGAACTTGTCGAGACTTGCGATGTAAATAAATGTGTTGAAAAGTTAACCGGTGTGGAATAGTGTCAAGGAATCATTGGGAGACAAGTGGCGACCCTGCTAGGACTGTTCAGGAGAAAAGGAGAGTTCTAAAACAAGCGACGAGAGGAATTCAACCACAAAGGTTTTTGCAGTCCAAATGTCAACATGAGCGAGATCAAAACATTGCAAGAGAAGATCGAAGGCAAACTGAAAATGCTTAACTTAACGGTAGAAGATACTGGGAAAATACTCGAAAGCGAAGATGTAAAGGCTATCGAGAGACATGGGAGCGCTTTAGAATCTATTATTGACCAAACGCATCAGCTTAAATTACAAGTTCAGGGGTTGCGAATCAAAGACAACGAGGACTTTGAAGAGATTAGAAGTTGGTCCGAAAATCTGGAAACCCGTATCGGTAAATTTGAAGGGACTCTCAAACAAGTAAGCCGTGTAGCCGCTCATATTAGAGACCTTTACATCCGACTACGACTACGACTACGACTACGACTACGACTACGACTACGAAATTAGGACGTGGAAGGTTGGCACTAGATTATTGCATGTAACCGTCGCGTCAGCATCAAATGAAACTTTAGGGTGCGTTCGATTGACTGTATTCCGGAATAGGAATACATGGAATGTAAGTTAGAAATCCTTCCTTTTTACGGAGATTCACATTAAAATTGTCAAACGTCTTCTAAAATGCTATTTTAAACATATTTTTGTTATCCTTGCTACTTTGAAACGCACCAAACATACAGTTTTAACCATCATTCCACATATTCTTATTCCGGAATAGGGTCAATTGAACGCGTCCTTAGATTGTCGATTTGCAACAACAGGCAACGAAATGGTTTTTCCCGGCTAAACGTTGAACAAAAGGTCAATGCAGGAAGCTTTAGTTGCTCTTTTCGTAAACGAACTAGAACTAACAAACAAAAAGAATTCTTGTTTCCCGTACTGGAAATACTATAGGATCGAGAGTACACTGGATGATTTTTCTGAGTCTGAAGCCAAAGCCGAATTTAGGTTTGCTACCTCGGAGCTTCCACGTCTGGCAGAGGCGCTCAGGATACCCGAGATGTTCACTTGTTGCAGTGGAACTACAGCTTCTGGATTGGAAGGCTTGTGTATCCTGCTAAAACGGTTTGCGTATCCTTGTCGTTTGAGTGACTTAATTCCGCGGTTTGGGCGATCAGTGCCTGAGCTTAGCCTTATTTTATCGGAATTGACTGAGCATGTTTTCCAGAATAATGGGCACCTATTACGTAACGTAAACCTACCGTGGCTGCAGCCTCGATGCCTTGAAGAGTTTGCTAATACTATTCACCAAAAAGGAGCAGCTCTGGATAATAGACCATTTTTGAATTCTCACGGCTGGACTGGATCTAGCATGAAATGGAGGCTAATGCGGGCAAATCTTTTCAAATGCAAATTAATTTGCCCGCATTAGCCTCCATTTCATGCTAGATCCAGTCCAACCGTTAGAATACGAAACTGGCCTATTGCTGGGGTCTTGTGAACGGAACGGTAAGACTAATCAGCCGGCCTGGAGAAAACCAACGAGTGATGTATAACGGGCACAAGAGAGTGCACGCAATTAAGTTCCAATCAGTTGTTTCACCTAATGGTTTAATTGCAAACCTGTATGTTCCTGTAGGTAAGTTCATTTTTTCTGGAATTAAGTTTGGAACATGATTTGTGAATTGTGCACTTGTTGTTTTTCTTGGAGGATCTATATAAAGTACTGTTTTACATTATTATCGTTGTTTTTCACAGAAGGCGTAAGACACGATGCAGGAATGCTGCGAATGTCCGGTCTCCTGGAGGCACTTGAACAGTACTCGTACTCTTCGACAAATCAGCCTCTTTGTATCTATGGTGACTTCGCCTATCCTATGAGGGTACACCTTCAAGTGCCGTACCAGGGAGCACGATTAAGCAACGATGAACAATCATTTAACGCCTCGATGAGTACAGTGAGGACCGCCGTGGAATGGGTTTTTGGCGACATTACATCATATTTTTAGACTTTATAAAGAACTTGAAAGTTGGACTGAGTCCTGTTGGCAAGATATATGCTTTCTGTGCCCTATTGCGAAATGCAATCACATGTCTTTATGGTTTCTCTACAGGTTCATACTTTGATGTTTAACCACCCACTCTTCAGGAATATTTTCAAGTTTGAAGGATTATTCAGTTTATTTTAAAACGTTCTTTGAAAGAGACCAGGCAACAACATCAGGGATCCACCAGTTATCCACATATTTTTCCAGTATTGGCAAAAGCATTGGCAATTATAATTAAGAAACAGTATAGATGTTTTTCAGGCATCATTTGAATAACTGACTGTGAAAAATTGAAAATATTGAATAAAGCTTGGGTTGCTCAGTAATTGTTATCATCCTCAATAAAATGGAAAAAAATGTTAAAAGAGCAGCTCACTTTAATGCAAGAATTTAACTTGAATCAATAACAAGCATGTATAAATAACTTGCATATTAAAACAAGCTTTCAGTCAACTGGTTACCTCATGTTTCGTTGTAACATGAAAAATCAAGTTCAAGAATTTTTACTTTTTTGGAGAAGCTCGTCAAGAGCATTAAGAGTAGTATAGGGGGGAAGGATAGGCGAAATTATTCAAAATGGCGGCCAGTGGGATTTTCTACTCAAACCGGTTTTTGGATTAGGGTTTATAATGAGATGCATACCACGTAGGTGAACGAGGGTATATTGAAGATGGCGGCAGGGGGTTTGAATGAACTCCACGTCATATATTTGGTTTGAATTGTATTATATATTTTTTCTTTTATTTGGAGTGAAGTGTAGTCTGTTCTGGTGGTACGGTTCCGCCCAACCAGCCGGATAGTATCGCGCTTATATAGGGAAAGAATAATGGAGTAGCTAAGAACCAATGAGAAGGCACTGACGTCACAGTCAAACAAGTTGAAACAAGTTTAAGGGCTGACAACGAGAAGACACTAACGTCATCGCCAAACGAGTTGAAACAAGTTTAAGGGTTGGTTAGAAAAACCAAAGGGTCTCCTTAATAATGTAGACTAGAAAAATCCCGTCAAACCGGTTTGCTTTCTTTCCTTATGGCACACTCAGAAATGGACACGTGTATAAAGGTAATGGAAAAAAATATTTCAATTCAAAGATGAACCGAATGATCGAACAACAGATTTTTGCTTTGGAGATGGACGCATTAGCAAACCGTTCGCAACGACTGCAACTGGACAACAAAATCGTAACCTTACTTAATGCACTTTGGGATAAGATGAATAAAGGAGGCTCTCGCAAAGTTGAGATAACAAGTGATGAAGATGGAATGGAAGTGACAATTGGAAAGCTAATGGTTCCAACATTTTATTTTACGAACGAGAAGAAATTTTCCCGTCAACTTCGTTGTATTATGAAGTCAGCGCTACAAAATGAACATTGGCTACGGGTAAAGATTCATCAATTATTTGTTAGCGAGTGGAAGAGTGACTATTTCTCACATGCAAGATGGAACAGCAAGGACACGTTCACTTTCAAGCAGTAAAACCATTATATTTTTATCTTCGTATTTACAAACAATGCGAACTAAAATTAAAGTATTTACAAACAAACAGAACCTTTGTATTTACGAGCAACCACTGAAAAGTTAAAGTATTTACAAAGAATAAGAATCTCTGTATTTACAAGCAAAAACTTAAAAAAATAAAGCATTTAAAAACAATAAGAACAAATGCTATTTACAAACTAGATAAACCATATCCAACCACACAACTTTGCCTTTTCAATTCAGCGAAAGGGATGAAAAATGAATTAGCAAAGATTAATCGAAAAGCAGTCGCTGTATTTAGAAATAATGGTCTATGAGCTTTTCAAGTAATCTTTGACAGTGATCACATCCTTCAGGAGTTTCACTGTTCCCATTTTCATCCACGTTTCGGCATGCAAATATACACTGAATTGCAAAGGCAAAGTCGTGTTGTTGAATACAATTTAACCCTTTATTAAAATATCTACAGACTATACAATTTTCCTCGTATTCCATCTAAGGATGATTCTCCACACAGAGTTGTAAGAGAGAGCAAAGTATGCTACTGGAATTTCGCAGTTGCAAATCTAGCTATTGGAATCTAGCACGCGGTAAGGAATCAAACACTTGTTTGCACATTCGTTTTGCACATTCAAAACTACTTAAATTTGAAAAGCAACGAATAATGCTACAGGAATTTTGTTTCAAGGCGAACTTTCTCTTTCTGGAAAAGTTTCCTCAATTGTACCATCTACGATGGCGTTCTATTAGACATTGACCGCTCCAGTTATTCATTTACTATTGTATAAAACGCTCTTTAAAAATTACGGACAAACGTAGATCATGCTTCTGCCGCTATAACTGAAAGATTTAGAGAACAGCAAGCGTAGTTTCGTAAACTATAGTGATCTCCTAAATTTCTATTTTACCAAATTAAGACCAAAAGTAATTTATGCGAATGCTTTAAACTCTTAAACACGCCAACGGTGCTGCTATATATTGTCCCACTGCTGGGACTCCATTCATAAAACTTTATTCCATACCTAATATAAGGGCCTTATATTTATTCCTAAACTTGGGGAAGTGTTTGAGAATAGCGAAATCGACTCTCATAGAGTATTCCGTTAAAAGAGTAACAATTTGAGCACGAACAGAAGCTTTGCTTTTTCTAATTTGTAACGATTTCAACTGAAGCGTATAAAATCAGTAATTACGCAAACACTAAAAATCACGGTGTAAATTAAATAAGTGCAATTGATCCGCTGGAGTTATTCATTTGCCGTTTCTGTGAATAACGAAAATCACTGAAATCGGGATACAAGTAAAACAAGAGGTTTTGTTCACAAGCCTGGGCAAGCCAAAACAGTGATAGATAATTAACAAAACGTATCCTGTATTACGAGCAATTCACGAAAAATAAACCAAGCATTGGTTTCACGAACCGTAAAAATGATACATGCATGACACTAGTATCTTCATCAAATTGTTTGAAGACAAGTAGAGTAATCATCGAAGAGCATTTCAAATTGAAATAAAACCATGTCACGCCAAAGAGGCCGACAAACAGCCCCAGATTTATTTAAGAACACAAATCTCGTCACGACGAGTGCACAATAACACAAGGCCTTAACCACACGTCTGGACAAGCTAAGGCTTATGAACTTAAATTGTGAGCACTCAGTGTTTGATCCAAGAGGCGGATTATCCCACAAGAATTTCTTTAGAATGGTTCTGAATTATAATTAAGTAAGAAATGGAAAACATTCCAGATCAGTGTAGCTCAAACGATTTTATTTGCAGAACGGTTCAGTTATCATATTAAGTCAGTAAACATACATCAACAAATACTTCAAACGTTTTACTGAATTAACAGGAAACGTTTATCACAATGTGATATTTGCGAAAAATAGTTCTCTTTAAACAAACGAACCACACAATACATAATCGTAGCAGTGATTACCTTAATCCAAAAACGATCTATGAAAAAAGCATTCTTGATAGAAGTGAGCAATTGCCTTCGCGAGTAAGAAAGAGTTTTTAAAGACGTTGTCCAGGTTTTACAATATTTCCCAGCTTGGATGTTTTGACTTTGTAAACAGTCCCGTTAGTACATTTTGAGTGAGATTGGTTACTGAGGCACTTTTGCTCCGAGCAACTCCGAGTTGCTGCGAGCAAATATGAGTAGGGGAAGCAACTTGTAACGACAGAGTTGCTCCCAGCAACTCCGAGCAACTCCGAGCCGCTCCGAGTAAATATGAGTAGGTCCCTGTCACGAGCGGGGAGCATCTAGCAACGACAGAGTTGCTCCGAGGAACTCCGATGAACTCCGAGTAGCTCCGAGCAGCTCCGAGTAAATATGAATAGGTCCCTGTAGGGGGAGCAACTGGCAACGACAGAGTTGCTCCGAGGAACTGCGAACAACTCCAAGCAACTCCGAGAAACCTCCGAGTAGCTCTGGGCAAATATGAGTAGGTTCCTGTAGGGAAAACAACTAGCAACCACAGAGTTGCTCCGACCAACTCCGAGGAACTCTGAACAACTCCGAACAGCCGACGAGTACCGTCGAGCCTTATAGGTCCTCTTGATCCAAGTGCACCAGTGCCAGAGGAAGTAATGTTAATGTGATTAAGTGTACCAACTTTCGCAATACTTTATCTTCCTTGCTTCATATGAATAGTCGTTATCTTCAGTCAATTCCGTGTCCTTAGGAAAATGTTCTAGGTCGAACAGACTGTTCAGCAGGTATTTCCGCTTACTTATAGCAGCTTCTACTGCCTCTGCATAATCCATGTCATCATCGTCCTTAAAACTACGTATTGTTTGCATAACCTTCTTGTGCACTGGATCAGTTTTGAGGTCGTGGTACCACCTTATATATTGTAAATATAATTGTCGTGAACCTGAGCATCATCCTTTGGCAAACCCTGACGTAAATTTTCTTGCACCTGTCCTTCCCAAGCTGAGTTTAGGTCACTGATAACTTCTTCTCGTAGTTTATCCCATGGATCTACTTCCTCATTTTCTGTGCTATTCTCTGTATCGCCATCATCAGTTTCTTCGTCCTCGTCATCATCCTCTTCGTCATCATCACCAACCTCGTCGTCCTCGGCTTTATCTCCATCTTCATTTAAATTATTCTCTTCATCATCGTACTCGTAATATTTTTCAGCTCTTTGTCCCAAGCTCCCTTCTTCATCTGAAAAGCTGTCCATTGTTTCTTCATCATCAAATCGTTTAGGGCAACTCACTGTCTCGTGTCGATCTCTGTTGAACTTGCGCCTAAATGCTCTCTGACAGAATTGACAAGAATGCATCATTCAAAGTAAGGGCTGAAAACTAGCGTTTCTTGAGAAATTAGAAGAGGTGTGTTATGGGCTTTTGTTGTGATATTACCAATATATAGCGACAAGAACAATGAATTGGACCCGGAGCCAATGAGGTAGAGGTGACATCATAAACGTCCAATGAGAAGCCACTAAAGTTAAATTAAGAGGGCCATTATTCCCGAACGTTTCTGGGTATGGTAAACCGGTTTTGGAAATAATGAGATACAGCTCGCGTACGACACCGGTTTTGCAACATCGACAGCCAATCAAACCAAAAAATGCTATTTGGTGATTGGTTCCCAACCACTTCATAGGTCCATCATGCCTTGAGGGAAAGTAGACATTTTGTCATAAAAGGTTTAAGTCTTACTCGTTGATTTTCATGAGATAACATGTCTGAGGTGCTTCATCAATCTGCACCTACTCGAAAGCCCACTCGGCCTTCAAAACCTCCCACCAACAAGAAGAAACTATGCAAGGTTGATAAGAAAGAAGTTGAATCACTGTGTGAAGCCTTTGATGCTATGGCAATTGAGGTTTTGCCCCCCACGGTAGATACGAAAGAGGGGGAGAAAAAGGAAATCCCAGGCACTGTGCATGTCGCAGAGCAGACCTACCAAGAGGGGGAGCTGTGGCAGCTAAAGGAACCCGCCACCGTCGATGAGCTCATGGGGCGGATCCCTGATGACTCGCCGGTGGAGGTTCATGCGACATGCCCTTTTCACGATTGTTTGTGAATTGTTGGAGCATAGGATGTCAGACAATGGATTTAAATATGTGAAATGCCCTGAGTACCCGTGTGTCTTCATTGCGAATCACAAAGAAGTACTCAATTACTTACGAGCGGTAGACCAACAACGGTACGAACACCTTGTAATAAACATCGGTAAAGAACACTCCAAATGGCCAAAGATGCTGTGTTACTGCTATAACACTTACTCTTTGAAACATAGCAAAACTATAAACAACCCTGGACGCATGTATTTCAGCTGCCGGAGCCGCACATGTTCCTACTTCCAATGGTTGGATGCTCCCTGGAACCACAAGATCCTAGTCTTCACCTTAGTGAAACTGAATCCTCCCTCACAACAACCTCGATACACTGGCTTTCAACCACGCATGGTGGCTTACAACCAAAGAAGAAGCAGACGGTAACGCCATTTCGATATCACCCGTACAAGCAGAGTAGAAGATCTCTCGAGAACGTCATGCCACCGTCAGCCTTTCAAATGGCGTGTCACTTGGCCCAGCGCCTACCTAATGGATCCTTTTCAAAGGCCCCATGAACTGTGATTGCTCAATGTTGTAAATATTTTTTAATTGGTTCAATGGTGTAATAAAAATGAATACAGACATTTCATTGACGTATTTGTTATGAAGAAGCTATTGATAACCGGTTACAGCTTATATACCCTCCAAAGTCAATGGCCTATTGCTTATGGCAAGGACCTACTCATATTGCTCGCAGCAACTCTGAGGTTGTACGGAGTTGTTTGGAGCTGTTCGGACTTCCTCGGAGCAACTCTGTCGCTGCCAGTTGCTCCCCCTACAGGGACCTATTCATATTTACTCGGACTGGAGCTGCTCGGAGCTACTCGGAGTTCATCGGAGCGACTATATCGTTGCTAGTTGCTCCCCCCTTGTGACAGGGACCTACTCATATTTACTCGGAGCTGCTCGGTGTTGTTCGGAGTTGCTCGAAGCAACTCTGTCGTTGCCAGTTGCTCCCCCTATAGGGACCTATTCATATTTACACGGAGCTGCTCGAAGTTACTCGGAGTTCATCGGAGCAACTCTGTCGTTGCTAGTTGCTCCCCCCTCGTGACAGGGACCTACTCATATTTACTCGGAGCTGCTCGGAGTTGCTCGGAGTTGCTGGGAGCAACTCTCTCGTTGCCAGTTGCTCCCCCTACAGGGACCTATTCATATTTACTCGGAGCTGCTCGGAGCTACTCGGAGTTCATCGGAGTTCCTCGGAGCAACTCTGTCGTTGCTAGATGCTCCCCGCTCGTGACAGGGACCTACTCATATTTACTCGGAGCGGCTCGGAGTTGCTCGGAGTTGCTGGGAGCAACTCTGTCGTTACAAGTTGCTTCCCCTACTCATATTTGCTCGCAGCAACTCGGAGTTGCTCGGAGCAAAAGTGCCTCAGTAACCAATCTCACTCAAAATGTACTAACGGGACTGTTTACAAAGTCAAAACATCCAAGCTGGGAAATATTGTAAAACCTGGACAACGTCTTTAAAAACTCTTTCTTACTCGCGAAGGCAATTGCTCACTTCTATCAAGAATGCTTTTTTCATAGATCGTTTTTGGATTAAGGTAATCACTGCTACGATTATGTATTGTGTGGTTCGTTTGTTTAAAGAGAACTATTTTTCGCAAATATCACATTGTGATAAACGTTTCCTGTTAATTCAGTAAAACGTTTGAAGTATTTGTTGATGTATGTTTACTGACTTAATATGATAACTGAACCGTTCTGCAAATAAAATCGTTTGAGCTACACTGATCTGGAATGTTTTCCATTTCTTACTTAATTATAATTCAGAACCATTCTAAAGAAATTCTTGTGGGATAATCCGCCTCTTGGATCAAACACTGAGTGCTCACAATTTAAGTTCATAAGCCTTAGCTTGTCCAGACGTGTGGTTAAGGCCTTGTGTTATTGTGCACTCGTCGTGACGAGATTTGTGTTCTTAAATAAATCTGGGGCTGTTTGTCGGCCTCTTTGGCGTGACATGGTTTTATTTCAATTTGAAATGCTCTTCGATGATTACTCTACTTGTCTTCAAACAATTTGATGAAGATACTAGTGTCATGCATGTATCATTTTTACGGTTCGTGAAACCAATGCTTGGTTTATTTTTCGTGAATTGCTCGTAATACAGGATACGTTTTGTTAATTATCTATCACTGTTTTGGCTTGCCCAGGCTTGTGAACAAAACCTCTTGTTTTACTTGTATCCCGATTTCAGTGATTTTCGTTATTCACAGAAACGGCAAATGAATAACTCCAGCGGATCAATTGCACTTATTTAATTTACACCGTGATTATTAGTGTTTGCGTAATTACTGATTTTATACGCTTCAGTTGAAATCGTTACAAATTAGAAAAAGCAAAGCTTCTGTTCGTGCTCAAATTGTTACTCTTTTAACGGAATACTCTATGAGAGTCGATTTCGCTATTCTCAAACACTTCCTCAAGTTTAGGAATAAATATAAGGCCCTTATATTAGGTATGGAATAAAGTTTTATGAATGGAGTCCCAGCAGTGGGACAATATATAGCAGCACCGTTGGCGTGTTTAAGAGTTCAAAGCATTCGCATAAATTACTTTTGGTCTTAATTTGGTAAAATAGAAATTTAGGAGATCATTATAGTTTACGAAACTACGCTTGTTGTTCTCTAAATCTTTCAGTTATAGCGGCAGAAGCATGATCTACGTTTGTCCGTAATTTTTAAAGAGCGTTTTATACAATAGTAAATGAATAACTGGAGCGGTCAATGTCTAATAGAACGCCATCGTAGATGGTACAATTGAGGAAACTTTTCCAGAAAGAGAAAGTTCGCCTTGAAACAAAATTCCTGTAGCATTATTCGTTGCTTTTCAAATTTAAGTAGTTTTGAATGTGCAAAACGAGTGTGCAAACAAGTGTTTGATTCCTTACCGCGTGCTAGATTCCAATAGCTAGATTTGCAACTGCGAAATTCCAGTAGCATACTTTGCTCTCTCTTACAGCTCTGTGAGGAGAATCATCCTGAGATGGAATACGAGGAAAATTGTATAGTCTGTAGATATTTTAATAAAGGGTTAAATTTTATTCAACAACACGACTTTGCCTTTGCAATTCAGTGTATATTTGCATGCCGAAACGTGGATGAAAATGGGAACAGTGAAACTCCTGAAGAATGTGATCACTGTCAAAGATTACTTGAAAAGCTCATAGACCATTATTTCTAAATACAGCGACTGCTTTTCGATTAATCTTTGCTAATTCATTTTTCATCCCTTTCGCTGAATTGAAAAGGCAAAGTTGTGTGGTTGGATATGGTTTATCTAGTTTGTAAATAGCATTTGTTTTTAAATGCTTTAATTTTAGTTCGCATTGTTTGTAAATACGAAGATACAAATATAATGGTTTTACTGCTTGAAAGTGAACGTGTCCTTGCTGTTCCATCTTGCATGTGAGAAATAGTCACTCTTCCAGTCGCTAACAAATAATTGATGAATCTTTACCCGTAGCCAATGTTCATTTTGTAGCGCTGACTTCATAATACAACGAAATTTCTTCTCGTTCGTAAAATAAAATGTTGGAACCATTAGCTCTCCAATTGTCACTTCCATTCCATCTTCATCACTTGTTATCTCAACTTTGCGAGAGCCTCTTTTATTCATTTTATCCCAAAGTTCATTAAGTAAGGTTACGATTTTGTTGTCCAATTGCAGTCGTTGCAAACGGTTTGCTAATGCGTCCATCTCCAAAGCAAAAATCTGTTGTTCGATCATTCGGTTCATCTTTGAATTGAAATATTTTTTTCCATTACCTTTATACACGTGTCCATTTCTGAGTGTGCCATAAGGAAAGAAAGCAAACCGGTTTGACGGGATTTTTCTAGTCTACATTATTAAGGAGACCCTTTGGTTTTTCTAACCAACCCTTAAACTTGTTTCAACTCGTTTGGCGATGACGTCAGTGTCTTCTCGTTGTCAGCCCTTAAACTTGTTTCAACTTGTTTGACTGTGACGTCAGTGCCTTCTCATTGGTTCTTAGCTACTCCATTATTCTTTCCCTATATAAGCGCGATACTATCCGGCTGGTTGGGCGGAACCGTACCACCAGAACACACTACACTTCACTCCAAATAAAAGAAAAAAAATATAATACAATTCAAACCAAATATATGACGTGGAGTTCATTCAAACCCCCTGCCGCCATCTTGAATATACCCTCGTACACCTACGTGGTATGCATCTCATTATAAACCCTAATCCAAAAACCGGTTTGGGTAGAATTTCCCACTGGCCGCCATTTTGAATAATTTTGCCTATCCATCCCCCCTATACTACTATTAAGCATAGCGAGATTCATCGTGTGTTATTGCTGCTGAGCTTAATGCTGTTGTGTAAGCAGTGTTATTGAAAGAGTCGCTGTTGTCTCTGCTCTTCTGTACGAAGTTCGAGTTCCTGCTGCCTCAGTTCACTTTCCTTTCTTTTAATCTGTACTGAATCAGCTAGGATATCACTCACATTATTTTGCTTGGACTTTCTTTTCACGGCCGGAGCAGGAACTTCCTCATCGTCA
>NC_090886.1:49220636-49223136 GCF_036669925.1 Montipora capricornis
ATAAGATAGAAATTACAAAAAGAAATTGATATTGCTCTTTTTTTTTTTTTCTTTTTTTTTTTACAACTCTTAGATACTACTGTATGCAGAAACTAATCTACGCTCGATAATACGTTACAAACCTAAATACTTAGTTACATGCAACCTGTTTTCAAGGCTTTCTTCAACATACATATCCTTGGCAGAATCAGATTTCCACCTACCAGGAATTTTAAGTAGTCTTTCTGGAATCGAATTCCTACTATGGCGTACGGCAGCTGTAATGCCACCGGATCTTAAACTATGAAGACCATAAACATTAAGGTTGTATAGCCCAGCTGACTTAAGGTATCCCTTAAGATATCTCTACAGGTAGTATAAGAAATCTTTCCGCTCCTCAGGGTATAGCTAGAAGTACTACGGTGAAAAACAATTGGTCTAAATAAAGGGAGAGGACTGTTTAAGTCAATACCAGATAAATCTAAATAACGTTGTAAAACACCAACAGAACAGTACTTAGATCCAGATGCACTAATATAGACGAAATTCCCTTCCCTATAAACATCTGTCTTACTACGAGGCACAAAAATTCTTATATAATCGCTGTGAAATTCGATATGCTCCGGAACGATATTGCATAATTCGTCATAACGAAAAAACCCTGCGAAGGCTAAAGAGCACAACGCAGCAATACGGAGATTCTTTAAATTAGCATCTTTCCTGTTATGAATATCTAAAATACGCCTTATAATTTCTGTGGAAATAGGCTTCTCTTTCATAACTGGCTATGACTTCTGGCGTTTAGCAGATTCGACGACATTTCTGCAAAATTCGCTATCTAAAGGATTACGATCCAAACTAGGGACAAAAGAATGTAACCATTTAAGGGCCGCATGGGCTAAAAATACTGAAGAACTAGAAGCGGAAGATCGGTGAACTTCAAACAAATATAGAGAAACAACACTAAGAGGAAAAGGTAACCGCATGTTGAACTGTCTACTTTTAGACCAGTCCAAGAACTTTCTGATAACACGAACGTAAGCTTTAGTGGTCGAATCCGACCTGGACTTCAACATAACATTTAGCACTTCATAAACGTTGATTGAAGAAAACTGTTGAAAGCCTTTCCAAGAATTACTTGATAGCATAATCTGTAAAGACAAGAACAAAACATACATACTAGAAGAACAAAAGAAAGACAGAACATCCTTTAATAACCGTACAAAAATCAGTCATTGATGAGGCCAGTGCCACGTAAGACGTTAAATGATCGTATGGGCCAGTGCCGCGTAGATCAACAACCATTGATGAGGCCAGTGCCACGTAAGACATTAAATGATCGTATGGGCCAGTGCCGCGTAGATCAACAACCATTGATTAGGCCAGTGCCACATAAATCAACTATACTCCTATTAGGACAGCACCATATGAAATGACAGACCAAACATTAGGCCAGTGCCTTACAAATAAACGGCATACTGCCTTGGCCAGCGCCAACAACTGAAAAAACATAGGCTAGTAGACACACCGTCCAATAAATTAATCAGTAAATTTTAGTCTAACGGCCTTCTGAGATTTAAGATAATGTAATACGCGTGGGATGATACCAACTGGATGGACTACTAAGCAATTTTCCCTTCGAAGAGACTGAAAGAAAAATCAACACCCGAGGAATTGGGATTCCAAAACCTCGAGAAATACCTGGGGATCTTGCGGTTATAATAATTTGCAAAGCAATCTACACTATGCGGACCCCACAAGTCATCGAGAAAAAGAAAAAATTCTTCAGTAATTTGCCAATCATCAGTATCAATTAAACGACTTATATAAACAGCTTGTTGATTCGAAGTGCGAGGGATCCACTGTACATCTAAATGAATTCCCGATCGGATACAAATATCAAAAATCCCTCTGGCCATTTGTGCAAACCTAATTTCATGCTGCCCACTTCAACAATCTGAGCAGCTACTTGGCTATCCGTAAACCACTTAACATTTGATCCAACACTGAGGCAAATGATTGCAAAGAAACTCAATAACAGACAGTTCTCTCCACATTGAACTTTGACCTCTCTCGTTCTCCGACCACGTTTTGTGGCACACAAAATCATTGTTAAAATCAGTAATTGCTCCACCTCCGGTGGAACTGGCGTCAGAATACACAAAATAACTTGGTACCTTACTTACAAAGCAATACCTAGTGTTGATATTAACCATACTTTCCTTCCAAAAATACAGTTCTTCCTTGCAGTAATCGTCAAGAAGGGATATAGAATCCCAATTATCCCTGCACGCGGTGGACAAGACACAATGTCTGGTCATTAACCTGCCAATGTTACCAACTACAGGCCAGGTAGAGATAACTTGACCTGTGAAGGAAGACAACTCTCTCGCGGTAACTTTGAAATCGGCTTCAATAATATGATCAATTGAGTTAATGATCTTAACAATTCTCCTTTCCACAATTTTAAAAGTACCTAATGCAGCATTCCAGGTAATACCCTGCCAGTCCAATACTTGGG
>NC_090886.1:49233136-49245636 GCF_036669925.1 Montipora capricornis
AACTCGCCATACAAAGTCTTTAAATTCACCAAAAAAAAACTCAGAGTTCGGGCCACCTGTGCTCGCTCCAGTGCCGCTCCTCTTCATTATTACTCCGGCTCCCAGGCATTTCTGTGGAGTCGCTACCAATCCAAGATGGCGGCTTTTTTGAAAGTTGTACTGGGTGCTTCGTCCCCGCCAAAGTGGTAACTATTCGGTTTCCTACTGGCTAGACTTGCATAGGTTTAGACTTAAGAGACGCTGTTATGAATCTCCATTAGCTTGAGGGTGTCGTTGTTTATGTGTTGCCTGTTTGTCCTTGAAAGGTTTTCTCTCATATCTTGAACTTGTGAGGCAAGAATCTCTAGGTTTTGTTCTATGCTATCGAGTTGTTTCATCGTGTCCGTCGTGTTATTGAAACCCGCTTCGGTCACAGTTTCTTTGTCTGCAGAACAACGAGCACATTGTTAATTGCAAAAAAAAAAAAAAAGAAACATATAAACGGCGGAAGGCTGAGGCTACTTTGCATTATTAAAATGCATTAGACCGTATTTATAAATGGCGGCTATGTAATTATTCTTTTGTCTTTATGCTAATCATCCTCACTAGCCTCGTTAGCGCGAGCAAAATTCAAAAGAATTTTTGCTCCAAAGTGAGGCAAGTAAGGGTGATTGGCAAAAGAATAATTTCTTGGCGCAATTTATGAATACGGTCCATAAAGAAGGAAATTTTGCAATTAGCTAAAAACGACAGAATTTCGCGTTCGAAAAGTTCTCTTTCATATTACGTCAGTTTTATAAATCGAGACCAGTGCCAGAATTGGACAAAGTCCTTAGTTTAGATGAAAAACTGCATTGTTAAAAGGGGCATTCCATGCTTGTAACTAATATACAGTTACTCGCATCTCCGTTGAAAAAAAAAGTTATTATATATTCATGATAGATGAGTCTTCACACATCCCCAACCCAGTTCTACCCAATTTCCTATCCCCCCCACCCCCCCCCCCCCAAAAAAAAAAATAAATAAATAAAGTTTTAAAATACTCCTCTCTTCAAACTAATAAAGTTTCTGGGAAGGAAAAAAATACTCACGAAAACACGTTTTACGGAGAAACCTTTTTGATTTCATTAAAGACAGTTCCACCAAAACTCCAAGAACTAGAAGACCAAGAGAAATTCCCAAAATGATGAGAAGGAAAAAAGCGGTCTCTTTAGAATGTCCTGACAGTAGACCCTCTGTATCCACGGCAGGTTTAAAAAACTGTAGAAACCAATGAGAGTTCATGGTAAATATTGTAGCAGTAATACTTTGTTAGGGTAGGGTTATTTTCAGGTTGGGGTAAATCCAGCAGCTTATTTTTAATTCATTAAGGAGTAGAGTTTAGGGGGACATTTTGTGACCTCAATGGTCTGCATTCCTGTAAATGAGTGATGTCGAAGTTGGAGAGAAAAGCGTAGCACTTCGTGACCTAATAGACCATATTCTTATTAGAGCGGTTTTCAAATGAGTGTCACTTATGTCCAGGTTTGACCCTAATTAGATGCACGCCCAATTTTGACATCCAACACAAAGTGTCCCTTTAAGTCTAAGCATTTGCTACCTATTTTCAACAATAAGGTAAGGGTAAAGGTTAGCGTTATTTTTAGCTTTGGGTAAATGTAGCAGTTAATCTTCACTTAAAGAGCAGCATTTGGGGGACACTTTGTGACATAAATTGTCTGTATTCTGAGACACAAGTGATGTTAAAGTTGGCTAGAAGAGCAAGGGGACACTTCGTGACGCTTATTGAAATCCGCGTGCATCTAATTAGGGTCAAACCTGGACATATGAGTGTCGTAAAACCAAAACCAAAGTAATTACTTTGGCCAATCAAAAAGGACGGAGACAATCCGTTAAATAAATCAAAACTCGAAGTAATTACACGTAGCCGACACAAAGCGCGGGAAAATGTGCACACGCGAGCCTCATTCACTTCTCATTGGTTGAAAAAATGGCGCGAGAACTTTGAACCAATCACTGAGTGGAATGGAATGGAATGAGGGGAAAGTCTAAAATAAATATAATGATAGCAATACAATACATACTTAATTGACCGCTCCCCATAGGGACTTTTCAGGGCCAATGAAACACAACGAAACGACGGAACAGAACAACAACAACTGTTAAGAATCCCAACTGGCCGGAGGCAAACCTGTTGGCTATTTACAAGTGGAGCTGAGAAGTTGAACCAGGGACTACCAGGATCAAATTCAACGAATTGTCAGAGCGTGTCTTGAACCCGGGATCTCCGGATCTCAAGGCAAGCGCCCTAACCACTGGGCCACACTGCCTCCTCCAATGCTTATCAAAAAACATATTGCCAGACAGGCATTTTGCAGGTCCCCTTTTTATGGTTTCGTCAGGATCGATCGCGCCATCGTTCATTTCAACACAAACAAAGGAACAAACAAAGTACCTTCATAGGTTTGGTAAAATTTTTCACGAGGCGATCAATAGAAGGGTTTTCCAGGCGTGTTTTGAGGCAACTGTTTCCGTCCAAGAACTCCCGCATTGTGTCTGTGTTAAGTGCCATCTTGTACAGGACCTTATCGTGTACAGATTGGAATACTCGCAAGTTTTCATCGTTGTTGTCCTTGAAATGGTAGTAAGCCTGGATCGTCTCCATAAATATGCCTTCCACTTCCTGGCGTGAAAGGGCGTTATTCAGATCAGCGATTTCAGTGTACACTAAGAACGGAGAAGCATATGGAATGCGAAAAAATCACCAATTTTGAGCCTATGCAACATTATGCGGCGGGGAGGGGAGGGAATAAAGACTGAGGTGAAGGGAGGACTGAGGAGCAGCTCTCTTAATCCCTCTCTTTCATTAGTCTACGCTCGGTTCTTCTGTTTTTTTCGCTCGCTCGCTCGCTCGCTCGCCTTTGTCCCGTGCAGCGTAGAGCCTCGGGCAGGCAACTGTTACCAATGGACGTCGGCATGCACAGTGTACTTATAACTCCTTTTTTTCCAGCTAAAAAGTAAGGAAACATTTTTTTTGTTACCGACTTACCGGAGGGGTTTGCTCCAATGTACCTTGCTTCAGCCTCAGCCTGGCTGTCTCGTTTGAGCACACCCACCTGCAACAGGGGGGCCAAATTAGGTATCATGTTAAAATGTCCGCAAGCATTGGATATTTTCGACACTGTATGGAAGAGAGGACAGGGGCACAATCATCGGACCCTTATCTGATAGAAGCATGCTGTCTAAGTCAGTCATCCAGGACCTGGAATACACGTACGTGAATACCAGCAAGGTAATAATTAACCGTAAGGTATTTTTCATGTTAGAGCGAGTTTCAATCGAGTGGCGTAAAACCAAACCAAAGTAATTACTTTGGCCAATCAAAAGGGTCGGAGACAATCTGGTAAACCAATCATAACTCGAAGGAATTGCACGTAGCCGACACAAAGCGCGGGAAGATGTGCACGCGCGAGCCACGATTGGCTTTGATTTCACTTCTGATTGGTTGAAAAAGTGGCGCGAGAACTTTGAACCAATCACTGAGTGAAGTAATGCAAAACCAAAGCAATTCGCTAATTACTTTCAACACTCAATTGAAGACCAATCTAAATAAAATGAGCATCAAATAAGATAGCTTCGAGTTCGAACTCTACGAGAACAGATTTTGATGAGAAAGTTTGTATTTTCCTTTGTTTTTAACAAAAGAATGCAGTATTTCGATGGACATCGACTCTGTTCTTTTGTTCTCACTAGTAATGAACTTTATTTTAGTGTCAACTGCATTTAGCGTTGGGGCACTAATTAGGCACACTGTACAAAAGTGAAACCAACTCAATTCATATCAAATCATAGGTTGACTTTTTCTAAAGGCGTAATGTATGCTACTCAAGAACCTCGAACAAATACATGTCATTGGAGACTTAAATAGTACACTTTCGATTTATTAAAATTCAGTCCCCGACAAAAGGCATCATCTCGAGGCTCTGGGGAATAAACTCATACAAATTCTTGCATTTATTCCCCAGAGCCTCGAGATGATGCCTTTTGTTTTGGACTGAGTTTTAACATAGTTAATAGAGAGGACTGATTTTGAAGCTCGGTAAACATCAAAGGACGTAACAAAAATTCCAAGATTTAGGTTGGAAAGTCCACGACCGTGCACAATCTTTGTTTTGCGCTAATACACTATGCATGAATTACGTTACCAACACGTTTCTGTTCTTTAGTTCCTCGGTACGGAGTAATCAACTATTGTGTTTTGTGCACGGTCAAGACCAAAAACGAGAACAAAAGCATACAACAAAGAAATTTGTCGGGTTTCATAACCATTCTTCTCTATTAACTATGGTGTTAATGTATCGAAAGTGGTCTATTTCACCTACTCATGGAGGTCATGTGATTAAACTTACATCCATTCCTCCCAAGGCGTTCGTGAATTCTGGCAAAGCACTGTTTGTGAGCGCCGATGTCACTGTAGCAGTGAACATGGTTATGACAATCAAACCAACCAGGATCCATAATATGCTGAACAGGCGACCAATGAACGACCGCGGAGCTTTGTCACCATATCTGCATGGAAGCAATACAAGTTATGAAGCGTTTTAATCAACAGGAAGGATATTAAGATAACAGTCTAGGCCATAATTACATGAAAACACTATAAGCCAATCTCAGCCTTCACGATCTTACCGTTACTTTTGACTTTCCTACCCTTGTGCAGAGTCGTCTTTAGAGGTCTAGCCATATTTTGCGATCTTTAAGTACCACTATGACCAAAAAATCATTTTCCTTTTTTCTTCAGAGTTTGAAAGCGTGTTCGCTTAACACAAACGCCACTTATTATATATGCAAAATACGAGTTTAAAAATCTGGAAGCCCGAAACTCCCGTGCTGCATATTAATTCAGCCGCGTACACACGCATTGCATTCCTTAAACCAGTAAGTCTATGACGTCATTTTCTCCTCGACCCAGCTCTCCCAAGATTTTAAAGTTAGTAATGGCGGACCAATAAATAACAAAATTCCAGTTAAAATAGACAGGTGTCTTTTTAAAATCAGAACTTAAAACTTGGGTCAATTAGTGTCCAAAGAAAAAGAAGAATTGTATTTTGGTCGCAGTAGCACTTTAAACAGGGTGTAAGGTTAATTAATGAACATAGCTACCCAACAGTGGTCATGCTGATAAAAGCCCACCAAAAGCCTTCATAAGAGCCTCTCGTAAAGGACAGAGGGAATTCTTCGTTTTTCACATGATACTCCTAGGAAAAAGCGTAATCGTTAACTGATTATGACAAATTTGAAGTTTCACATGCTACTTGATTGGCATCGGGCGAGAAGGCCAGCAAAGAAAATCCCTTCTCCCGTTGCTGGAAAACGAGAAGATCCTCGCATCTGAATACACTATCACTATCGATAGTTGCATAATCACATTGGATCACACGACATTTTCGAGCCCGCTGACCAATGGAGTTATTGAACTCCATCAGGTAGAGCACTTTGTCATATCCGTGGTACGGCCGTCGTGAGTTAGATTCCTACCTGGAACTCTAAAATTTCTTTTCCAGATGTCCATTCACCAGTTACATAATAAGATTAAAAAACGAAACTTCTTTCTCGCGTCACCATCGACAATTCATTAGGCCATTTCCAAGTTCATGTTCATGTTTTTCTTATGAAAAAAAAAGTTTTATTCATTTGTAAAGTATACAACTAATTTTCATCACTTTCAAACTTTGCACTTAGACTCGCTTTGAAGAGGAGGCAGACATGAACTTGGAAATGGCCTATTGCATTGCCGACGGGGGCGAAAGAAAGACGTTTCGTTATTTAATCTGATTATGCAAAGGGCGAATGGACAGCTTTCCATATCACCATCGACAATTCAATTTGAAGTTTTCAAGTGGCGAAACCACTTCGTTCCCAGGACCTCTTCCTGAGCCTTCTGCGTTAACATTTTATCGTTGCCTCCAGTCACTCAATCGGGCCAACCTACATCATTAGAGTGCCTTAGCATCGAGGGGCTGCTTCTTGTCATAAAGGCATGAAAAGCATGTTATTCTAACTCGTCTCCCTCTTTTGAGTAGTTACATTTGATACCTGTAGCGAACAGTCAAGAAATGAACTTACACCATACGAGTTTCTTCCATTTTTTTTTTTTTTGGCAAAAACAAGAAGGTCATAACCCAGAAGTTACTGCTAAAATTCTCGCGGAAAAAAAAGAGCAGCATGTATCCCATGCTCGCTCCATGATTTTGCATTTGCAAGTCTCAACCCCACACGGGGGAGTTGAGGCTTGGTTACTAAGTCTCAAGCCGGTGCGGCTACTTGGTTGTATGCGAACCAATTAGGAACCTTGAGGTCACCAGGCCCAACCTGATTACACATTATTTGGCGGAACCTGTATTCTAAATTTAGATACCGGTAATACGTAAACTGTTGCATGGGCCAAGAACAAATAAGAGAGATCGACACCTCTGGGACTTCTGGCAAAACCAGAAACCCATGAATAAGAGCGAGCAACTCCCATACTAAGCCTATGTCACGGCATTTTTACAGACCAATCTATTTTTGGACTACCTTTGCCGCAAAAGCAACAAAGGTGGTTCCGGTTCGGTGACGCTATGACGTCAAGTTATTTGCTCCTGGCAAAACGCAATTTTAGTCGGACGTTTCCCGTTTGCCATAGAGCGGTTTTAAATTGAGTGTCGAAAGTAATAAGCAAATTGCGTTGGTTTTGCACCACTTCACTCAGTGATTGATTCAAAGTTCTTGCGCGACTTTTTCAACCAATCAGAAGAGAAACCAAAACCAATCGTGGCTCGCGCGAGCACATATTCCCGCGCTTTGTGTCGGCTACGTGTAATTACTTCGAGTTTTCATTGTTTACTAGATTGTCTCCGTCCTTTTGATTGGCCAAAGTAATTGCTTTGGTTTTGGTTTTACGACAGTCGATTGAAACTCGCTCTAAATGCGATGCCAAATCTCTCTTTTCAAAGGATTAATTGATTTAGTCTGCACCTAGAGGTGAGTTTTCACTGTGTGAGAGAGTGAAAGTGCTTCATTAATAAACCTTATGTGTGATAACGTCTGACTAATTTCACCACCAAGCCTCGATTTCGAAAATCAAACTTGTAAATTTTAGTTTCAGCTGAATCCCAAATGAGCAAACTTGTAACGAATACTCACGAGAACAGTATTTCATATCCAGATGATGTGAATAATTTTGTGAAAACGAGGCTTGGTGGTGAATTTTTAGCATATGCCTTCATCAAGCATAAGGCCTATTTGATTTAAGGATTTGGTACTCAACTTACCAACGCCCAAATAGCCATTCCCGCTATTCCTGTAAGAAGAAATGTCAACACAAATATGGGCCAAGAATCGTAGAGCGAATCTAACACCACATGCCTCGCCTTCTCGTTGTACAGATCAATACGACCAATGAGAACATAGCCAGGCGACTTAACGATGTCATAAAAGACGTAACTAACTTCTGAAAACAGTAGATCTTCCTCCAGGTCTTCATTAACAGGGAAGACTACATCAGCCTTATGGAGATCTACCTTAAAGAAATCGTCGTCTTCGATGTCTGTGTCGAAGCTGCTATACATGTTAAGCGGGTAGACCGAGACATCGTCGTTGCAGCAACCTTCGAAAGTTTTCGCGATGAACTCAAAAACGATTCCCTCTCCGAAGAGGGATCCATTTTTTCCTTGCGTTACGATCATGTAGGGCGGAAATGGTAGCATTATCCCTGGGATATCTTTCTTCGGGCATCTCTTTCCCTGATCGTTGCTGTTCACTTCGTCAAGACCATCCTGTTCACTGTGAGCAATGTCGGTGCTCGACTTGGACAGAAACCCCAGAAAGACAGCAAATATAACCTTTGCAGTTTTCTTCATATAAGTAGAAGTATAGGTGAGATCACACTGAAAAAGGTAAAATGACGTACGGATGTCTAGCTACGGTATTTTGAAAGTTTTTAATTAACCCAGTTTTAGTTCAGTCTGTTACCTGGAGTAGCCGCAGAGTGGTAGTCATTTGTTTACAGATCTTTCAATAGTGCAAGTTCAAGTTCAAGTTTATTTCTAAAAATTATACAATTAATTTTTTTTAATTTTACAATGAACACTACACGCGTATAGCAATGCTAATCGAGGGATGTAGTGTAATGGAAAACGTACATGGCACTAATCCTACAAGACACGATAATATTAAGATAAAATAGAACCTAACATTAAACAGTACACATTGGGATTACACAACAGACAGACTGAGCGAACAACTGAGCGACGTTAACTGTGCGAACAATCTACTGCGGTCACGGTTTGGGGGAACAATCCTCCAATTCCTTTCACCTCATCGAAAATATATCTAAAATATATATCACAGAAACTAATGTTTACAATCCAATTTGCCTGAAATTCTTTGAAAGAGAGCGTTACCGTTACGACTATTTCGCTGGCACCGCCGCAAATTTCCCTTTCGTAAGCGGTCGCTGCTATTTGAAACGGTCGATGCCATTTATAACGGTCGACTACTCACTTCACTTCAAAGAAAATTAAAAGAAACAAACTAAGAAAAAATATTAACAAAAATTAAGACAAAAAAAGAAAAAAAAAACATTTATAAAAGAAAAACTGGAGGAAAAAAAGAGTCCGAAAAAATTTTAAGACTCGAACTCGGGTTCTTAGCCCTCACCCAAAACAAGACCCTAACCCGAACCCTAACTCATATGACCAGTGAGACCGCAACCTTTCGAGTTCTTAGACCTAATGAGTGTAATTCACAGCTAAAAAATGGCATCGACCGTTTCAAATGGCAACGACCGTTCCGAGAAATGGCAACGACCGTTTACGAAAGGGAAATAGGCGGCACCGCCATCCCGAATACTGGGCACGTTTCAGACGTTGAACCTTACATTTGCCGAATCTAGTGCAAATGAGCGAAAACAATAGATTTTTGATCATTTTTCTCATTTGCATTAAATTCGGCACATGTAAAGTTCGACGTTTGAAAGGGGCCTAAGATCTACGACGACGACGACGTCGACCAAAACGTCACAAAACAATGATATCATTGGTTAAAAGAGCATAACTAATCGTGTTGCACGTGCGGCACGGATTTTAGCACATATTTTTCCGTTCCTCTGCGTGACGACCACGTGAAATCACTAAATTTTAGGTTTTGACGACAACGTGAGGATTCCACGGAGAATCTTTCATTCTCTATTTTCAGTCTGAAACCGCTCGTACCAATATACTTTGCCCACATTTTACGATTTGAACGAGATGGAATAATCGCGAAAGATATATACTAGAGCAAAGTTATGTTTTAAGGTGATGTTTTCGTCGCCGTTGTAGATCCTAAGGTCCCTAGTATCTAACTGATTGCGACGTGTTCTGAGTGCTCTATTATCTCTAATCATAAATAACTACAATTTACTCGATTGTGATTGGTTTAAAAACTCCTATTTACCGCTAATTAACTTTCTAATTTGTTATCAGACAGTTTGTTATCGTTCAGGGGCCGGTCGCTTGAAGCCTGGTTAGCGCTAACCGTCGGTCAATCACCATAGAAACAGTGTACTGACTCCTAAATTAGGCTTTCTTTCTTTCTTTGAGAGCGACACATTAAACAATTTACGCCTCCTTTGTCAAATGTTTCCTTTCTTTTGTAACTTCACTCTCCTTCTTTACACGGAAATTGTAATTTTTATGACTAATCGGTAAGAGGACTTCTTGTCGTACAATTCGGTCTGTAATCTTACTCGGGATAAACAAATCGGACGACCGCGAGGCGGGAGTCCGAATTTGTTATCATTCCTGTGATCATGCACCCATGGGGTGGGGATTTTCTGAAAAAATGAGTCAAATTCCCCACCTCCGCGACGACATAATTTTTCGACTCCGTTCTTGGATTTTGGACTGTTTTTTTTTTAATCGCGCTCTGGCTGCGCATGCGTAAGATTTCTCTGTCTCGTAGAAGGCAATTCAAGTGGGATTCGAACTCGGTATCTCTTCTTTCAGAGAAAATCGCAATGACCACTAAACCACGGAAGACCACGTGACAGGTTAATGGGGAAATATGTATTAAATATTTTTAAAGGTCATCGTAGAGACTTGCAAAGCATCTGTTTTCTGGTTTTGATTGGAATTAATGCCGTTAACAACAGTTTTAAATAGATATGTATGTTACTCACCGGCTGGGAGGTCCGCATAGGGAAAAACTGTGCCCGAGGCCGCAGGCCGAGGGACGTACTCAAGGCTGAGGGCACAGCTTTTTCTCTATACGGACAGACCTAAGCCAGTGAATAACGCCGATTTATTTTTTCTGCTATTTGTTTTCTGAAAATGAACCCAGGCAAACTGGTTTGCAAAAAGTCTTTCTACGCGCTCTACGTCGCACTGTCACAGTTGAAATTAACTTATAACTGAAAAAAGCGCTCAGTTCGCAAAGCTAGCTCAGAGAAAAATAACAGATTAACGATACAACAGAACTTCAAATATCTCTTGGTGCAATAAGAGATATACTGTGTTATTGTTATATTTCATAGCAAGTGCAGAGAAACGAGCTAAACAAACTAAACAACGATGTTTGAAAAATTCGTGCAAATAGGAGAATAATGTTCTACGTATTAAAATTCTTTGTCTTGTTGAAAATAAAACAAAAGTTCTTAAAACAGCAGGAAACATTTTAGTGAATATACTCAAACATCTGTCTCTGCCCTCATATCTTATTATTTAAGCTCTCTGCAGTTAGTCGTTTTAGTTAAACAGCATGTCAACAGTTCACGAAAAACAACAACGCGAAAAACCACAGCGTCGCGACGTGTTTGTTGCCTATTTTAGCTAGGAATACGTATATTCTTAAATGAAGCAATATAAAACGAGATTAGAAAATGGAACTCCAAAGAAAATTACGGATGTCAACCGAAAAAACGAGTTAAAAAAACTGCTCTGCAGTGTAAGTTGTTTTAGGTTCAACTGTCAACAGTTCAAGAAAACCAACAACTCGAAAACAGCAAACCAGAAAAGTGTTGTAAACCAAATCATGTGAATACTCGCCTTTTTGAAGAATAACCAGGCCTTTTCTTTGCCTTCTCTTTGCAACGGTTAGTAAGCGAAAATTTGCATTTTAAGAGGCGACGCGCCGTGGTGAAAAAATTTTCAATTAGCCGCAACAGTTTCAGTACAGAATAGATTTCGGACCGTGGTCCGTATCGTAAAAAGCTGGACCGGCTACGAGCGCGCGATTAGCCATGATCAGATTCAAGGATTTAGGATTCCGGCCGGCAAAGATACTTCAGAAAAAAATAAAAACAAATATCCACGATCGCACTTAACCCTATCATTGGGTCACGGAATGTGTCTGTGGACTTGAAACTACGGAATTGAAACTGGATATTTACCAAGATATTGTAACATAAAATAAATCCCCTTGAAATACTGTGAACTTAAAGAAAGTCGGCTAAAAAATTCTATGAACAAAGTGTAGGCTACCCGTAGCCTCCTGTTGGCCAAAAGTATCAAAAGCTCCCACCCTGGGGCGAATAAAGGTGACCAATACAATACCCTTTAGACCTTACTGGACACAATAAGAGTGCAATGTATGCACCACTCACCATTCGTTCAGTCATCTCTCACGAACGCGGGAAGTTCATTCGAACGTCTTCTGGATATTTTCCAAGATGGCGGTGTTATTTCCAAGCAACATCATTCCCATGCAGGGCTTTTCCCTCACTCTTTGGGGAGGGAAAAGCTATGAGAACAAGGTTGATTTCCATCATTATCCAAGATGGTAGCCATGTCAAATTCCCCACCCTGGGGATATGTCGTACGATCAAAATCCCCAACGTGGGGACAAGCCTCACAGTCGAAGCCTCGTGGGTAGCCCGACCTCCCTCGGGCTTAACATTGATAGGTGTATTACAGACCGAATAGACCCTTCTCCAAAATGGCGGCAACGGATTTGAATGAGTTAAAATTGAACAGAATGAAAACCGGAAATAGAAAGAGCACCTTTACTTTAGTAACCCTACAAAGTTTCAGCGTATTAGGTGTTATATCACTAATAATGCTTACTAATTTAAAACCAAATAATACTGCAAGGCTGGTTGTACGGCTGTGAGGATACATATTTTTGATTTTACCAATATTTCGTCAGGCACGGCTTGACTTCTTCAGGGAGTTAAGTTAGATGCCGTTACAATACTAATACTAAATACCACAATACTAATACAGGGATATTTTTGCGCTTTAAAACTATGCGGAGAAAACAGAACTCAGCCAGTGCTCTTGGTATCCCAAAAGAAAATTCGGGGACCTAGCCATGCATTTTTCTGAGATAGTTAAGCTTCAATGTGAGAAAGAATTCTATACATTGCTTTGAATTTTTAAAGCTTTTTACAAATATTCATTGTTGATGAATTATGTATGAAAAATGCAAGGTTACCCCCAATTTTCTTGGACTTCAATGTTCATAAAACGGGAAAAATACCTTTGAATAGTAGGTTCTGTCCT
>NC_090886.1:49250636-49306383 GCF_036669925.1 Montipora capricornis
CTAGACTTCAAATTCAATACGTATATTCAAGGTTTATTGTATGCGGCACTTCACAGTATGGGTTTCTTAATCTTGGCAAACAAAAGTCAGAGCAATGTTATTAAAGTGCGAATATTTTTTATCATCACTAGCCGAAAAAAAAAATTGCAGGAAAAAAACGAAGCTTATTACCACGTTTTTAAATTCAACATATTCCTCGATTCGTGGGAAAAGATTTAGAGTAGAAAATTCATGGTAGAAAGTTTGAAGAAGTAAAGTGAAAGGTACGTAAGGAGGTTACATATTCAGTGATGAGTTTGTACGGCTTTCCCGACAAAAAAAGTTTAATATTTGTGAATAGACGGCTATGAGTTGAATTTCATTGTTTTTGAATGTTTGAGTAATTTTTTAACGAACATCGTCTAGCTACTATGATGCCCCCCCCCCCCCCCCCCCCCCTCCCCCCACGACTTTTAGAGGTGACGTGGCCTAGGAGCAAGGCCGAAAGAGCGAAACAGCTGCCCATGGCTGCTAAGTGACCGGGTGAAAGGAATGGTGCAGGCCCCCGAAGCTATCATTTATGTTGTCTAATCGGATGGATGACCATTCTCTTTGAAATACGGTAGAGCCTTCACATACCCTCAGGCCAATACGACTCACGAGTTCCGACGCTGGAACAAAACGCCCTGGGAACGAGAGTGTCGCTGGAATTTTATCCCGTGTTTTTTCTCTGATGACATCATGGGACTAATGGTGTGAATTATATGAGCATAGTACGTAAGCCATGTTTGTGTGGCATCAATGAGTGTTGTGTTTATTCGCCGATGGCTCGTGGCTTTTTTCGTAGCCATAGGAATCATAATTGTCTTAGCAATTTCCTTAAGAAAGGTAAGTGTGTTTGCTTGAAGAGTGATAAATTGACAAGGTATGAGACTTTGCCGAAGTTTGCAGACTAATTTCATCGTCAGGGTGATTTTGTCGAAGTTTGCTGAATTGAATTTTTCCTGGTGATCAAGGTTACATAAAAATACACATTAAGGAGGCCTGAAGCTGCGACCATAACTATCACTAGAAACTTGCCAAAACACTCCAACATTCAATTCAACATTTATTCTGCAAATCCAGCAAAAACCTGAGGCCTCTTTCTGCATAGGTTTTCAACCTCTATTTACTGGCCTTCTTTGGAGTGTCGCTCATGAAATTCAAAGTAAATACAGTAGTTTTTGTGCGTTTTTTCCCGAATAGTTGATTGAATTCGACATGCACATAAATACTCCCACGGCATTGAGCTTTTATTTACGTTAGCAATAAAAGAGGTGGACCCATCTGTCATCACTTTCACTAATTAGATTAGCAGACTCTGTACGCGTCAGTTACATAAGATCGTGCAGTCCCTATCTCTCTCTCTATCACCATTCTCCCCTCAGGTGGCTTGTGTTCAAGTTAACTTAAAATTAGGACTGCAAGCAGTCTACAGCTATGGAGCCAAAGGAAAGAAAGTGTGTTTGGTTCAGAAGATGTAGGCCCAGTGTAAAACAGACCTTGTTCTCAATTTTTTTTGGGGGGGTGGGGGTGGGGGTGGGGGTGGAATTAACCCACATGCTGTTAATTAGGACTCAGAGCACCCAGTCTGGAATCAAGTCTCTTCACGGCATGTTGTATTGATGCTGGATGCAACCTCTTTTGAATGACGCCAGTAACACTCTGGTCTAACTTATGTAAAGTATGAAGAGAAACTCTGTGGCACTGTCGCAGTGAACTAATTAGTAAGATGACATGTTATTAGTGTGTACCAAACCTGCTACACTAACTTCTCACCAAAAAAGGGCTTAGTGGGCAGAAATAGGCACCACGTAGTTTCTTTTTTTCATTATACTTCATGAAAAAAAGCATGTGATATGCAGGGCAGAAGATTCTTAGACCCTTTCCATGCGACATGCTGATGGAAGCCAAAGAAGCCTTGATTTTGTACAAAATTTGAATTTTTTGCATTTCCACTTGTGCATTAGATTTGATATAAATGAATAATTACTTGCAGCCTAGGAAAGAAAGGGCATGCAAGTTTGTTGATTCATTAAGCAAAAGGTGTCTTCAGTGACAGGCTAGCAAAATAGTGAATGCAATGCATTTGACAAAGAGCCAATTACAAGAGCTCAAAGGCCACTCCTGAGCCAACAACATCTTGATTTTGACCTTGCCTAAAATCGTGTTAAATTTAACATTAATAAAAGAAATTAAATAAATGAGCTGTTTTTACTATTGACATCCAGTCTTATCAAGAGTCTGACGTGTTGGAAGTTGGACCAGTCGCTGAATTTCAGTGGATTGATATCGAAAACTTGACAGAGTTTAGAGCCTGCAGAAATTCCATTCAAGGTGCATTACTAATTGTTGATGAAAGAGGTAAGAGTAAGATTGAATATAACACAATTTGAGAAACTCCTATAGGAATATTTGCAAACTAAGAGAAACAGAAGAACCATTTAAGCTATGGACACCTGAACCGCCCTGGACTACCCCCACTGAGGAGTAAAATTGTCTGGCGTTAGACAGTCTGAGAGTAAAATCTATCAAGTCTCACTCCTAGGAAACAATGGGTTGGTTAACATCTATTTTGTCATAATTAACTGGACTATCTCTATTTTGTGACATGCAATGTATTAATTAATTAATATTAATAAATATAACGACCATGAATTCATAAATTATATTATGACTTGTTTAGGTTGAAAGTGGTCATGTTTAGGTTTAAATTAATTGATAATCAATACTAAGTTATTCTGAATTGTTGAACTGCAGTGTATTTATTCCAATGTCTTGATCATGTAAAAACCAAGTCTTTCATGTGTTCTTATCAACTATCATTAGGATTTGTTTGCCAGCGGAAGGATTTGTCTGCCAGTGGATGCTGTCATAGCACTGGTGAAAGTACACATCGCTACAAGTGCATAGACTGTCTCAGCAACAACTGCTGCAGCATCTATGAGCATTGCGTGTCCTGCTGCCTGAACCCTAAGAATGTAAGTTAATGCTGTGCCAGGCCTATTTTACAGTTCTTTACAAGGTGGAAAAGACTAATACATGTATTACTTTTCATCAGTTGATCTGCATAGGTAAAAAAGTTAACTTAGTATACATGTACATTAGCTGAGCACAATATTCGTGATAATATATTTAACTATATCACTTGCCAAGTAAAGAATGCCCTTTTTATCTTCAATAAGTAGAGACTTTCCATTGGGTATTGGATTCAACCAGTAGCTTTTTCACATTACAGTTTAATTTACACAAACCCACTTTGCCAGCTTCAGGAAATCACTTTCAAAAAATGAGAAAGTTGTAACAATGCACTATAGCCTCTCAATTAATAAGACATACCGGTACATGTAGTGTTTGTGGCTTGATGCTTATAATAAATATCGGTTGCGCATCGGTAAAATTAATCGCCAATCATGGTTCTGAAGGGAAAGGTTACCTCACTCAGTTGTTATGTGAACCAAGTATTGACTGATATACCCACCTTTTAGTGATTGACAATCGACTGAGTATCAACTGCCACCATAGATTGAAAGTCCCTGTTAGGACCCATGATCCAGCATTGTTACAGTCCAAAAGTTTGAAAAATGGGAAAGGTCCCAAAGTTCTCTTTCTGTCCAAGATTGTAACCCTGAATTCTGCCTACATGTAATTAATGAATTTTTACTATTTCTACAGAGAAAATTGCTGGAGCAGTTGTTAAGCCTTGATTCTTTGACAGTACCTAATGTGATATCTAAGTCAGTCAGCGATCAGTTTGAGCTATGCCTGGTGAAATGCCGAACCTCATCAAAGGTACAGCTGTAAACAAAAAAATTGCCTTAAGAACATGAAGAGAATTGTACCCTGTAAACCCATTTTAATTTTTCAAAGAAATTGTACCTTGTTAACACCTTCATATTAATTTTGTTGTCAAGATGTACTCCTTACAAGTTTGCACATAGACATTACCATAGTAAGTATAATAATAAGATTATTACTATTATCATGACCCTGAAATTTTGTATTTTTATTGACTCATCGACTTCTCAGTTGCCCCTGTGAGGACGCTCCCAGTTGATGAGTAAAATTGTCTGATGTTAGACTGAGTAAAATCTGTTTAGTCTCTCTCCCAGGAGTCAATGGGTTAATGTAGGGCTTTTTGACTGGTTAATGGCGGAGATGTTTTGACTGTTTAGGCACCACAGGACTCGACCAGTTGATGATTTAAAATAATCGTTTGTCATAAGACGGAGTAAATAGAGGATATTACATGGCCGAGCGGAGATACAAAATTTCTCTTTGAGTGTTGAAAAATGTTTCACGAGTGACCGCAGCGAACAAGTGAAATATTTTTCAACACGAAAAGAGAAATTTCATATCTCCAAGCGGCAAGGGAATTTTCTATTTATTGTATAGTCTATAGACACCAATGAAATACTAAATCATTTCATGAAAGGCATTGAAAGGCGCGATTTTCATATGTAACCATAGCAACAGTGATCTTTTCACATGTGAAGATAACATGTTATCTTCATGTGTGAGGATATCATGTTTTTGCGCGAAAGCTCACTTGGAATTTCATTGGTGTTTAAGTAATAAAAGCTGGTAAGTCTCACTGCCTGGTACCAGGAGTCAATGAGTTAATTCACTCCTCATAATTATTGTAAGCCATTGTTACATGATCGATGAAAATGTAGAGACTGCTGCGGGTTGCATTCAGGCATGTACATCACTTAAAATCATTAGAGTTGCTTATATTGTTTAATTGTTTTTTTTTTTGTTCTTTTCGTTTTTCAGAGCGTCTGGCATGAGAATTCTTACAAAGATAAAACATTTAAACACTGCTTTGGTTTAAATGGACCAGACTTTGCATCCATCTAAGTTAACAACAAAAGTATTGATTTTGAAGATTAAAAGAAAGTCTTAAGTATTTCATTATACAGTAGTATAGTACAGGCACAAAGAAAATAATTTGACCTTTACAGTATTTTGAAATGCTTTTTGATGCCAAGAGCTCAAACCTCTTGTTTTCCAATATTTACTAATTTATTGCAGTTATTTTGGTTAAGGCACCAATTATTAAGAACCAGTAAAGAATTAAGTCAGTAAATTAAATATTTAGTTGCTTTATAGGTATTTGAATATCAAGAAAAAAAGTGATTTGTACAGTTGTTAGTTTGTTTTAAAACATGTCAAGCATTATTTAGATGGTGCTACATGTAGCTTATTTAATACTGTCTTTGTAGGACAAGCCAGAAGGTCTTTTCGTTTAGATTTTTTTTTTAAATAAGAGGCCAAAGAAGGTAATGACAGATTGTCTAAAACTAAAACTTGTGGTGAATTAGGTGAGGAAAATAGTTAATTCTCTGAAATTTATTCTTGTTTATTTTGATTTTTGCCAAGGCCAGCCAACATACTGTACATACAGCTCTGTACACTAATAATACAATTGTCTTTGTTAAAGTCATATATTATGTTAAAATTTTGCAACATTACTAATTACTGTTGATTATTTAAAAGTGGCCAAGATCAAAGTACAGCTGTACGCTGTAAATTGAAATTAGTTCATAAAAGAGGTAACTCAAGTTTAATATTACCTTTGATTTACAAAGTAAACTTAATGTGTAAGACAGTGTAGAATTACAAAAGTAAAACTGCAATGAGTTTTAACAGTGTTGATGGGCCCTACAAGCTGACGTGGCTGGATTCTTGTCTGCACGAGACACTATTGCCAGGCTCACCATGGACCAAGGTACTGTATAATAATTATTATGGATGCATTTTTTAGAATAAGTTTCATTGCAAAATTGGTCAATGGCACTAGTGTTATGATCATAATACTTTTGGGAAATGTGTAAACGTGTGACCTTATTAAACAAACAAACAAACAACACAAGATTGCAAACAGTAGTATTAGGATCTTAACAATATTTAAAAGGTCAACTGGCTGTTGAATAAGATGTCACACATTTACTATGAAAGGAAAAGTGAATGTGTGAGACCCAAGCGGAACTGAGAAAAAATCCTCGTTCCCAATGGGATTTGAAACCATGACCCAGCTGGATGCTCTTTGAACTACTCAAGAAGCTAGCAAATTTTAAACTCACACTAATCTTATTGAAAGCTACGTTTTAAAAAAGAAATATCATAGGGCCTCCCCAAGTGAGGCAAGTTGCTATCGATATTAAAAACTTTTTAGTTGTTGATAATAAAAAGTTATCCATGACAAAACATTGCATGAGTGAACCAAGTTAGTGACAACAAATGAGGCCGTTTTGTCACTGACAACTTCCTTTTTTCCCGTCTGTGAGCAAGTTATCAATTTCGCAGTGATACAAACGATTTTTAAAGGTTTCCAGTTTCTTATCTCTCTGTTCCTGTCTTTGTTTTATTCACACCTGACACTGAATCCTACAAACAGTGCACGGTGGGCTTTTTATTTTTCTGCGTGCACATAGCACATAGCTTTTCTACCTATACTTTCAGTCTGACTTCATTGGCTAATGGAGCTGATTGGACTGCTCTTATTTTAATCTTCCAAGAGTTATCCTTGGCTTGCACCTGAGATCATGGCAGCCATGAACATTGGTGTACTGAATAATAGTGAATATCAGTCTTTTGGGAATTTGGCTCTATTATCATGCAAAACGCGAGCAACATTTTGCTTGGTTTTGTACTCCAACATGAATGTCTAATCACGTGAGTGCAAGCCAAGAATAATTGTTATAGTTCAATTTATTATATTATATTATAATTTGATTTTTCTCTATTTCAGATTATGATAAATATTAGACAAAGAAAAATCGAAGTTTGAACTGTATTGAAAAATTTTAAATCGAGGAAAAAATTGAACTACGACTGTCACTCATCGTAACCAATCCCTTAAGCTGGCACTTAATAAAATGTTATGTGACATTTGTTTTTCATTGGTTAGATAAGAGATGCTATTGACAGTCACCTTGCAGCCCAAGTGAAATCCTTTTGCAAGAGTTCTCGAATCAAATCAATTTTACCCTTACTGGATCTTCTGGGAAAACAGTTTGTTGAAAAGCACCTGAAGGATTTTTCAGATTCTTTTGATTTTGACAAGCAGGTGAACGGAGGGCATAATTTTCATCTCTACGGTGGTTGTAATAAGTACTGAAAGCTATCGAAAAGCATCGGTTACTTCATTAAGTGAAGGCAGTTGACTGCTTTTCCCCTAAATTGAAGTTACAAGACAGATCCTTTCAAACCTAAGATGAACCCCCTTCCGCATCTTTCCATTGACCTGTATAATCATCTGGCATTAGAGAGAGTAAAATCTATCAAGTCTCACTCCCAGGGGACCCCAGGGGTCAATGCGTTAAAGGTCACCTACATGTGTTTTCGAGTGGAAGTAGAGGTTCCAGCATGCGTTGCTAAGTGTAGCCTAGGTAACCATGTCCAACCAAAATGCATAGAAAATTACGACATTGGATGCAACCCGTTGCTTTTCAAAGGCCTGGTTGACTGAGCTAATCTGCCAGCCATCAAAAAATGGTTGATCCCAAAAGCTAGATGCATGAAAACTATTTTTAAAACTTTGGAGATCCTTGATCGTGACCCCTTCATTAAAAATGTGTTTCTGATGTCCGTTTCTTATGCTTCACTTTATAATAGACAGTAATTCACTTGCATTATACTTGCATTTTTCCAATAATTGTCTTGCCGTTAACATCGGTAGTTTTAATTTCAAGACTTGGAAATGTTGTTTTCAGAAGACACTGTGAAGGTCTTCAATTGCTGTTAACAATTTATCTTCTTTATACTCCAGGAGATTCCAGTATCCTCTATGTTACCTGAATCCAGCAAAGAAGAGGCCCGTATTTGGCTCCAAACATGTCTTGAGGAGATCGCAAAAAGGCTTGGGCTGAGCTGGAGGGATGGGGGAGATGCTACAGCAGGAAAGTCATTTCGTGACACATTGGAGTTTGTGGGATTTACAGAGCAAGTGGTGTATCGCGGAATGGAAAAGGAACTTGCAGCTGTTGAAAAGGAAAGACAAGAGAATGCAAGATTTGGAGATCACAGAGAGGTTCATGTTTTAAATTTCCTTAAATTTCTTAAAGTGCACATGACTCGAAATTTCACCACCAGTTTTTATTTCATATCCTTAAAATTCAGGCTTTGCTTGATAGGATTTCGTTATTAGAATCTTCCAACAAATGTGCGAAGTGAGTTTTTTCTTAACACGAACTTCGGCATTTTGGCCAAAAAATTGCAACATTTTCCGCGCGGCCAAAAAGGTCTTCATGACGTCATCAGTTGTGTTAGATTTGCAGCGGGAAATACAAACAACAAGCCAGTATTGTGTTGGTAGCGGCCCTGGGCTAGTAAGTTGCAAAAAACCCAGTTTGACCCCAGGTATATCAATGCATCTTCTTCCTACAAAGGAGGATCGAAGAAAGAAGTGGACGAAATTTGTCCAAAAACACCGGCCCGGTTTCAAACCTACCCGGCAAACCTACGAAGACTTCGTTGCCGGTGCTGCGATCCGGTGCCGATCTAGCTGATATTTCTGGGGTTTGAACATTTAAGAACCGATCTTTCTTAACCATAGGCCTAGCAAAAAGAAAGGAAGATTAAAAAGCGATTGCAACAGATCGAGAGGGAAGGAAAGTGCATCGTGAATTGATATGCTCGCACGGATAAGCCGATGCTCTCGATCGACCACTTTCGTTCTATGCCATATCGTTCCAAGCCAGATGGTGCTATTTCTACAATGACGACGAATAACGACTTCTTCAATGTTTTTTGGAACTCGGATATCAATTGAAATGCACTTAGCGCGTTCAGTGAATATAAATCGACTGACAAACCAAGTCCCAAGCCTGCCTACAGATCGTTTTCACTGTCACGCCATAAAAACTAAATTCGAAGCCGTACAATGGAAAAGGCCAAGAAGTGTGGTTTTCCGCTGGCTGAGGAACGGAAGAAGCGGAAAACGTTTTCTCACACACGGCTGGGAGTCTGGTCACAGGTGTGCGGGGGGTTTCAGGTCACGTGGCTTGTGTAAGGTTTCAGTTTTTGTTTTGCCATCCGCCATTGCCTGACATGCCCCACCCACCCACCCGTGAAGTACTTTTACAATGTGTTAAGTTGAGGTGAACTTATTCTAGCCACTTTTTTGTGTCATTGTAAGACAATTATGTTCTTATGTGAATAAAGGTCAGGCTACATGTATATGGTTCAGAATCTTAACGTGACACATTTTATATTTCCAATCAAAACAGATTTCATTGTTTGGTGTCACGCAAGTGACGAAAGGAAATTCAAAATGCTGTACTTTCAAGACCAAAAACGTTAAGGAACTGGTAACTTGTAAACATATTTATTTCTAGGTCATCTTCAACCTTGTATAGATAAAAATCCGGAAGACCTCACGGTTTTGATTTTAGAATATGCGGAAACCATCTGGTCATCCGCGAACGTTCGAATTCTATAAAGCGCCTTCCAAATAAATTTCTCCTCGCGTCTTTTAATAATGAAATGTATGCAAATGGATACTGCTGAATGTGTCAGAATATCATTGATTTGAGCAATTCAGTTTTTCACCATTATAGGATTTGTCTGCTGGGAGAGGTGTAGGCTTACTCACGTACAGTCATCAGAGCGATGCTTTGGGAAAGGCAGTGTCTGCTCTCCTGAAACATCACCCTTCTCAAGTAAATCGCATTTGTGAGCAGCTGCAAGGACGGCCACTTCCAAGCTCGCTACGCCCATTGATTTGGTTCATGAGATTGCGGAGGAAAAATGCACCTGACCATTTGCATGCTAGTGAGGACTGGGACACCCAAGTTGAGGAATCATACTCACAGTTTCTAAGTTCACTGGGATTTAGCTCCAAAGAACTAGGTGTATCAAATTCACTTCATTCGCCTATAGCTGGTGTTATTAGACATGCTGTCGCACAGGCGCAGAAGTACAGACCAGGACTTCACAGTGAACTGATTTCAGGTTTTCATATAAAGAATGCAGCAGAAGCATTAAATGTGCTTTACGTTTTGAACAGGAGTTACGAACCACAGTACGCCTTGTTAGTGTTTCCTCTGATCTTTGCTTTTAATGAAAATAAACTGGATACACCAGAAAGAAATTCAATCATTGATCTACCACACAAGTTGGCTCTTTCACTTGACTTTTTGCTGAAAAACTGCTTCCCTGCAAGGTTACAAGTATTCAGTATGGCTGATCATGTCGTACAGAGGCTTCATCAAGAAGATGAAGAGCTACACAGTCATCTCATTGGTGAAACTAAGAAGAATGTGTCATTTGATCCACAAGAATTCCTGGTGAACTTTATTCATACTGAGAAAGAGAAGGCGATGCTGGCAGAAAAGCAGGCAGTGGGAAGTTCCACTGATTCATTGCCATCAGATTCCAAGGAACTTCTCTTTCATCCCACAATGTTTATCAGAAAGTGGATAGGAGAGGTACTGACTAGGTTATGATTTTGCTACATTCAGATGCCATGATGGCTAAATAAATAATTGAGTCTTTTTTTTTCATTTTTGAAAGTATTAATAGGCCACAGTATTATTAGAAGCCACAACCTTGGACAAAATAATTGTTTATCACTCAGCACAATTTTTTCCCTTTCCACTGCAAAGTTGGTGTTCCAAATGGCTCAAACGAAACATCAGATTCTAGGTTCAATATTGGAGAGGGGAATGAATGAATGAATGAATGCTAAAACATGAATTGCCTGCTGTTCCAGAATAGTTTTTACTGTGATTTATTTCCGTCCTTGTAGCTATGAGTGCAATTTTTTAGGCTATTGTACATATACCTTAAGGTATTGTTACCTTGGCGTGGCCATGACTCTGAGGACTACGTATCCTACTCTTCATGGACAGTGCATGGGTGATATTTATCGTTCCGTGGATCTATCCTGTCAAGGAGGTCGTAACTCACAGATATTAGGGAGCTTAAGCACGCGCGTTTTTGAGACGCGTACGGCAACCGGAAGAGAAAATTTTGCGTGCCAGGACAGTGGTGTCTCCCAGATTTTTGTACTAATTATCTCTGTTGGAGAAAAGATACTTAGCAATGTAAACGTGGTTGCGTGAAAACATGTTAAAAGGGAAAAAAGCTCCCCTCCGGTTGCCGCCCACGCCTCAAAAACGCGCCTGCTTAAGCTCCGTATTAATTAATGACTAAGGTCATTAAATTTGTTTTATACATTTTCGTAGTGAGTGCACCCCCACCCCCCACCCCCCGCCCCAAATAAAAAGACCATTTTGCAACGTCCGCGAAGGATAAAGTGTCTTCACCATTTTTTCAGTAAAAGAGCTTTCACGTGTGATCATTTCAACTATTATGGGATTTTTGAGAGATGATGGCCTACAGTAAACATGACTTTGTCGTCAGTTTTAGTTTTGTTATTTATTTTTAGGGATTTGTTGGAACTCTAGGAGTCAATGCTGTAATGTTTGTCTGGGATCAGTGCTTTATGTCTAGTTGGGCACCTGTTGTGGTGGAGAACACTTGCCTCGTATTACTGCAGCTGCTGAGAGGTCACATCTTACATGCTAAAGGATACACTAGCATTAGAAGAGTGTTATTGGATCATCCATGTGAGTTGTTCACGCTGGATATTCAGCAAGGCCTGTCTTACCTGAACAATGGGGGTGCAGTTATGGATGTCGGCAATCTTAGACAGTGAGTTATACATCCCGGTGTTTGCTTTTTATGCTAAGGTTTGCGGCACGCATGAATTCATTGACATTCGTTTGGCCTTTGATTCTTGAAAATTTAGGCGATCGGAAAGTTACCTTACCTGGTTGTAATCATTTGTCTGGAAAATATTTATTTTGTGACGAAATACGCATTAATTCACATGATTTGCACTTTTAAGCAATGAATGTGAAGCTCTTGCATTACCGGATGTGATCTCGTCCTCTTGAATCAACTACAAAGTCATACAATAAACAACTTATCAAGTTCGAACTTTCGATCTTTACGGGAAAATCTCAAATCTCGGTTGGCCTTAATGGCCTTGTTATCGCTCGGTCAATACGACAAGACCTTAGTTTGAGATTTTCCCTCACTCTCGGTAAATGGGGTTACTTATATTATCTTGTTCATTTATTTAGGCCTACCCAGCTTCCCTCCATATCAAAACACGAAGATATCTTGCCTAGTCCAGTGCCCTCTCCAACAGAATCCCATCATTCAACAGTGAGCAGGCCTGTTAGCAGACGGTCTACTGCACATAGTGCGACACCGCAATCAGATTCCGAGGAATTATGGGTGGAGATGAATGTGATCCCAACAGGGGCCATTGAAGCTACTACAAACCGTGACCCATTTGATGTGTACATAGACGAAGTCAGGTTTATTCCTGATAACGCCACGGCCGTTAAAGTGAGTGATCGGTATTACCTGTACCACGGTCGTGGAAAAGTTGAGGAAAAATCGTTTTTGCAGAGAAGGAAAAGCAGTAAATGTTCATTAAGTTGGGTAAATGTTTAGCTCATCTGGTATAAGCGGTGACTGTTGTGCTATGGGTTTGGGTTCAAAGCCATGCATGGTCGGACACCTAGCTGCGTCAGTTACATCAAGCTCTTCTAAAATCCGAGGGTAAATAAAGATGTGATGTGAATGGGTTATCATAGGTGGTTTGGAGTATGCTTGCTCAGGCAATAAAGAGAAGACGTTCAAATGATATTCTTATAGAAAGTTTTGTTGGATAAATTATTTCAACTTTGTCATTGACGGTTTGACTGTGTCAAACACTTTTAATGTCGGCCGGGCGTTTCATTTTTGAAAGGAAAGTGACAAGTTGAGGGGTCTCGTAGCATGTGCTATCACATCTAACTTTCTTGTTACACAACAGGTAACAGGGCGAATACTGGACCCATTCTGGAAGAAGCCAGCAACTCTAGACATTCCGGATATCGAGGCGTTTCCGTTGCTCGAGTCCTCAGCGCGATGCCCAAAATTTCGTTTCCGATACAACGTGAAAGTGCCTGCTGCAGGCGTCACTGGAGATGTCATGTTATTGCTGAGAATCTATACTCTTGATGTCAATACTGGAGATTTAATTGTCATTGGAAATAGCATCGTCAAAATTTTCAGTCAAGACGATAGTGATGAGGTACTGAAGTTCTTCCTACTAAAGTATGTGTTGTGGTACTTTTTTTTTCCTAGTTCAAAATTTTTCAAACTAGTTCAATCTGATTTTTCTGTATAACTATTATTGATTCTACAATACTTAACGGAAATTTGCTCTTTACGGAGGTTACTTATTCTTAGTCATAAAATTACACCTCTTAGAAGCAAGCACCATATCCACGAGGAGAACGGCAATGTGGTCGAAAACGCCATGACTTCAGACTATCTAACTTAGCGATATCATAAGAAGTTGCCGCCGGATTAGTCCAATCTTGTTTATGTTGTACAAAACGGTTGAACTATCATAACTGCATGAATGGGTGTGAAAGGTTTTGAAGTAAACTTTAGGTAGAAAATGAGCGGGTCATCATTGTATGCTCGCGTTGTCGTCAAAAAGCCTCATTTCCCTTTTTCAACCAGTATTATTCATCTTTCCGTTTACATTTTGTCCACTTCATCGAGGGTCTGGAAAGGGGGAGGGGGGTCAAGGTTAAATTTCAGCACATTTACGATACCGTTTCATTCCCTCAACAAACTAAAATAAGTCCTACAGACTTCAATTCACCGTTGCTGTGGTTATCGATGATAAATGTTGTCACTATCAACGAAATGTACCGCTGCATTACTATTTTGTATTGGATACGCTGTTTTTGTGGCGGTGCCGTTTCCGTTGCCGTTGCCGTTGCAGTTAGGGAGCTTTAGCAAAGACGACGGGAACGGCAACGAGAACGTCATCACAAAACATAAATTCTCACTATGGTAATCATTTCACGACTATTCTAAGTTTTTTAATGTGAGAAAGGTATGGCAGTCGCTCAGGAATGAAAACGTTATGAGCGGCGCTTTATTTAGGGGATAAAATGAAAATTTATCTTCAAACGCTGACGTCCTTTATAAAACTCAAATTTGATCATTTCACGTTGTTGCTTTGCTGACGACGGCAAAGAAATAGACAAAAATGAAAAACGCACGTGCAGGGCGTGCAAAGCTATTCTCTTTGGCCACTAAATTTGTGACGTTCTCGTTATACATTATGGGCTAAGTGTCCTGAAACTGGATTGGTACGGACGGATTTGAAGTAAAGAGTTAGACGGAAAGATTCACTGTAGTTTGTCCACGTTTTGACGAGTACGCGGAAGAGAAATGTTAAAAAATGCGTGCCGCACGTGCAACACGATCATTTTAGAACTCTTAGAACTCCAACCTCGTTCCCAGATTCTCTTTCTTTTCCTCCCTTGTCAGAGAGAGAGAGAGAGAGAGAGAGAGAGAGAGAGAGAGAGAGAGAGAGAGAGAGAGAGAGAGAGAGAGAGAGAGAGAGAGAGAGAGCCTGGGAACGAGGTTGAGTTCTTAAGGAAATCTTTAACACAGAGAGGAAATCTTTAACACGGTTGCATTTTTTCCTTAGTGGCATTTAAATGCAGGAGGACATCAGCTCCGGCTCAAGCATATCCTTCCATCCACTGTGGCTAAATTAAGTGAGGAGGCCTTCCATGGCATCGCTAATGTTCCAGTGTGCTCGATTCTCATCAGACTGTTGCCTTCGTCTGAGGTGGGTGCCACGCGTTTTCATAAAGGTCTCAATTCACTGTTATGAAACACATCACCAACTGGGTGTTTGTTGAGCTACATATTACGCAAAGATAATTTGAATCTCTTGGATGACAAAACGCAGCTCAGTTGACAATAATACAGCGCTGTGTTACTGCACTACCACACGTACGCAATGCGTACCTATTTTTTAAGGGATTGTTTCTAACTCAATTTGAGTCTTAAAATAAATCAGTAATATTACCTTTTCTACTAAGGGTCAGTCGTTTGTCTTTCTTGGGAGCTAATCCAACTTTTCACATCTTATGATCCTACGGGTTGATTTTCATGAAGAGTGTTGATTCCTACCTCTTGCAAGAGTGCGAAGATGTATTTGATTGACCATCTTTGTGAACTGAGTTCGCTTCGGTAATTGAAAGCTTTTTTTCCACCAAAAGGAGTACATAGAACAACCGGGTTACTCAAGTGGTTACTATAGCAGTGACCAATGCCAGCCAAGTGATTCTGAGTGGCGCATATTCAGGAGGTTCCAGAACTATGACGTCTATCCACCAACAGTCAGAGAGGCTGTGCGAGATGTCAAAGAAGGAGAAGCAGACCACGAAGACAGTTAGTATAAATATTTGTAATTTCAATAAAAGTTTGCAACCAAAATGGATGGCAGGATGGTAATTATGGTAAATTTAATTCCCATTATACAGTCAGACTACCCTCTACACAACAAGACAAAAATGTGGTACTGTACATGCGAGAAACTACAGGGAATATGCATAACTTGTGAGTGTAGATGTTTGAGCAATGATGTCAGTTTGAAGGAGGGAAAAACTACGTGAAGTCCAAACATATGTGGACAAGGAGTTCCAGTCAGTAATATACCGACGAAAGAAAGAGTGTATTTACAAAAAGAGTATTTACATGTTCAATAGTTCATGGTCACCTTTTTTCGTACTGTAACTTAAAATTCTTGGCTTCCAATGAAATCCGGATATTTATTAATAAGGGTGAACAAGTGAAATTGCACCTCATTCTAACAAATGACACATTTGCGAGCATGTGATGTTAACGTTGGCGTTATTTGTTTGTTTAAAGGTTTTGATTTCACCAATGACCAAGCTGTGTATCAGTGGTATCAGCAAAGAACCAGCAAACACTTGCTCATGAGGCAACCAGCCAATCCTATGGATCTTGTTAAAGTTGTACAGTACGATCCGACACAAGTAAGCTAAACAGCTCTGTACCTATTGCCTTGTTATCCAATCCCTATATTCTAGCGAAACGTAGTAAAAACTGGTGAAAGGGGTGAATAGGCCCTGCCTATTATACCGAAGTATAATAGGCAGGGAAAGTTTTGGACTCTAGATCAGTCCGTGACAAAATAAAAACCAACATTAGATGAATGAGTGAATTTGTGTGTGAGTGAGCGGGCGAGCGAGCGAGCGAGGGAGGGAAGGAGGGAGAGAGGGAGGGATCCCTCCCTCCCTCCCTCCCTGCTTCCGAATGCTCAGATGTTCTATGCGTTAAGTTTCTTTTGTTCTGGGAATACCATGCTATGATGTGTAAACAATTCGCACCGCTCTTGTCGCGCAGTTCGTCAAGCCTGAAACGGAAAAATGCCCGCGCAGTAAATATGAGGACTAAAGTTCGGTCGCCATATTTTTCCCGACGGACAAAGCAATTGAGGATCTGCTCTTCGTCAATATTATGTGCAAAATTGTCTTATCTTTAGTTCGATGTCATTAATGAAGCGAGGTGTTTTCGCGATCGTCTTGAACTTAATTAATTAATTTAATTTTTTTATTACTTTCAGGGTCTTTCACTGATGGTTGAGCAGGCGTATGGCCTGACTGGAAACGCTCAGTTTGTAAACGTGCTTGTTTATGTTTCTCCTGGGAGTGATGTTCATCATCAACGGCGGGACCAAGACGGGTATGGTGGGGAAGAAAAAGCACTTATACAGAAGCGTGACTTCAATAGTTACCAAAGATCCCCGAAGTGGATAGATCCACCCTTGGTAAGTACGCTAAAATTACATAAGGCAAATTTGTGTTCACCTGCTTTACGTGCAGAGCACTCGTTTTGGGCTGTGGCTCGTAACGGGTAAATTGAATCTTGGTTCCTGGACGAATATGATTTTCCCTGTGAAGGAGTTTATATATACATCTTATTCTATGGTTTAACATACAATACGCGCGGATATTTTGCGAGTCGCGTAGTATTTTTCCCAACCCCACAGGGGCGAGGAAAAAACGAGCAATGAGCTATCATGAGCCATCATCTTCGAAGATCCTTTGCTTGGAGGATCGTAGTAATTAGTTTAAGTAAAACCTTTTGCTCTTTGCTTTGCAAAAATCAGTATTAGGACAATCCTTCCCAGGGAGTTTCCGGTGCCAGTATATTAATCTTCTTCTCCATGTGAAAAACTCGTTAATTGTTTGTTTGTTGTTGTTTTTTTTTTCCCGACACTTCAGGTGTTTCATCCTCTAAGATCACAGGCCTCAGCCTTGGTTATCAGACTGTGCTCATTGGATGCCTCCTACACGCCAAATGCAAACAGAGCTGCCCCAGGCACCGTGACTGCTCGCAAGGGAACCGTTTTGCGCATACTTCCGTTTGCGTGGACTGTTATGCCACTGTTTTCAAAGTAAGATAAGATCCAATTCAGCAAATCGTACTTAGAGCGATTTGAGTGTCAAAAGTAATTAGCGAATTTGCTTTGGTTTTGCATAACTTCACCCAGTGATTGGTTCAAAGTTCTCGCGCCACTTTTTCAGCCAATCAGAAGTGAAACCAAAACCAATAGTGGCTCGCGCGTGTACGTTCTCCCGCGCTTTGTGTCGGCTACATGTAATTACTTCGGGTTTTGATTGGCCAAAGTAATTACTTTGGTTTTTGTTTAATGACACTCGATTGAAACTCGCTCTATTGAGTGACACTGTAGTTGATGTATGGTTTGGTTGTTCGTTTGTTTGATAATTTCTGAAGACAAGCCATTTCGTGAGACAAGAAAATCAAAATAAGCAGCTCCTTGACTGTGTCGTCACAAATCAAATCTGCCTTTTGTTAATTGCCAGGTTATTCCTATTGGTCGATGTAATACTTAGTAATCAAGCCTTTAGTCCCAACGTAGACCATTACTGTAGTAGTTGAAAGTAATAGTCATTCCCATTGGTTTATTTAACGCCATGCAACCGAGACCTCCGTCCTAAACTTGGCCTGCAGTACTGAGTTAAAAATCACAACTAAACCAGCTTAAATCGACGAAATTCAGCAAATGAAGGTTACGTCAACATCGGGGTTCGTGCCAGGGTTAGTATCGCACTTTGCTTATTTAATAACCCGGCTGCGTTTTTCGATTAGACTACCAAAAGTCAAGACAAGAGGCCGACTGCAGTCGAAGGCAACCCGAAGGCTGCTTTTTAAATGGCTTCTACCCTTATTACGGCAGGGGTGAGCGCAACTCCAGTCCCGATGGATGCACAGAAGAGTATATCAGAAAGAAGAAAAGTAGCCGTTGACCATTTGTATAATGAAGTCTACTTCTTAATTGGATTATATCACCTTTTGTTTAACAGGGAGTACGTAAATGCTGGTTTGCATTACTTACCATTGTTCGAAGGATCCCCAAGTCCTGTAAGTCAAACAATTTTTTTTTCAAATGCTTGCAGAGTAGCGCCATGTACGAAAATGTACGTTTTAAATTCTTTAAGGCGATGCTTCCAGCCATGCATGTTGTTTTCCAATATACTGTGCCGTGCTTTGGCAATTTTGGACTTTTTCTTAATAACCACTGTCTTTGCATCTAAACTGTCTGCAAATTGTTTCTAAAGCCAAATCCCAATGGGGCACATTCATGTGATGTCACATCAGCCAGTTTGGTTCCTTCAAACGTATAGAAAATCAGATACCACGTACTAGTTCTTTACAACCTCTGATTTCATTGGAACGGTTTAGAATGTACCTCTAGTCTGTTTGTGATTAGGCTCCGTCGTTTTTGTTACTTCACTTCACTTTATTTATAAACAAATCACGTGCAATCAGGACCATGGTAGCCCACCGTTAGCATAGCTATTTTAGAATTTTAGAATTTTTTACAATAATAGGGAGCTTGCTCAAGGACGACGCTGCCGCCAACGAGAACGTCGTCAAAAAATATTGTTTCCCGTTATTGTAATAATTTCTTTATAACTCCAAGTCGTTCGGAATGGAATGTGTGTATCAACTTTGCGGGAATAGAATTGGTATGAACGGTGTGGTTGTTTGGGAAAAATCTAAAATGTTTCGTCACGTTCTTGGGTCCACTGCACACCCTCAGATTTGGTCAATTCACGTCGTTGCTAAGACTGGGACGACACCGAAGGGAACGAGAGAAAATTAGCTGTTAAGGACGGTGCCTACTATTTGTTATTGCGCATACGTTCTGCGCATCTCGAGATACTCGGATTTCTTATCGGCAGTGCTTATTACTACAGGGATATTTTTGCGCGGTTCAAAACTATGCGGAGAAAGCAGAACTTAGCAAGTGCTCTTAGTATCCAAAAAGGAAACTAGGGGTAACCGCCATTTTTGAGAGATAATTAAGCTTGAATTTGGAAAAGAACGTTATACTTTGCTTTGTATTTTAAAGCTTTTTACAAATATTGTTGATTAATTATCTTCGAAAAATGCGTGGTTACCCCCAATTTTCTTTTTGGATTTCAATAACACTTGTTAAGATCTGCTTTTTCCGCATAGTCAGTAAACCGCGCAAAAATACCTTTGAATTAGTAGGCACCGTCCTTAATTTTTACAGATTTCGTTACGCTGACGTCAAAAGTATCAGAAAAAACACGCGCGGCTCAGTCTTTACACGCCATACTAGTGCCCAGCTTGCGCGCGGTCCTAAAACGCTACGGAGCCTCCTTAAACCCTTGTTTTGTGACGTTCTCGTAGTCGTTGAAAATTTACAAGAATTATACAAACAAAATTATACGAACAAACTCCTCGTACATTAGAGAGAAAGAAGAAAAGAGAGGAAGTCATAGAACTATAGTACACCACTAAAATTAATTTACGTTGTATGGGCTCTTGCTTTGAATATTAGTTTCTATTTCTGTGTCGGACCATGTTTTTTTCTTGTTTTCTTTCAGTCTTTCTTGCAGTTTTTATCTAGTCACCCCGTGGATTTCAGCATGAGAGAAGCTATTAAACAGAACACTCATAGTTTGCTGGTAAAATATACTTGTCTACGTTAGTGGCTTACCAGCCACTCATCCCTAATATGCTGTTTTTACTGGCAATCCCTCTTCCTCACACCACAGGGAACGAAAACCCCTTCCGGGATGCCATCGAGATGACAACGATACAACCTCGTTCCTAGGGTCTGTCCTGCAGCAGGAGAAGAGAGATCCTGGGAACGTGGGTATCGAAATTAGTGACAATCGGGCTACAGTCGGGCTAGAGATCAAGTCCCAGTTGTTTGAAGGGTGGATAGCGCTATCCATCGAATAAACACTAGCAAAACGAATTGAGTTACCCAGTGAATAGCGCTATCCACCCTTCGAGCAACTGGGGCCAGGCCTTATAAAGGTCAACTTTCTGTGAGCTAATTTTATCTGTGTTTCCGTGGCACAATTACCAATGAGAAGAATTCCCAACGAAATTTTGTCGTGAAGTCAAATTGGTTTAACTACTGTTGTATTTGTAGGGAGCTTCTTGTGTGGCAGTGCGTCTGTGGGATGCGCATTACTCGCTCGAAGATTGTATTCCTTTATCAGTGAGTGATCTTTGTTATTATCCCAGATATTGCGCGAGTTTCAATGGAGTGTCAAAGTAATTACTTTGGTCAATCAAAAAGGATGGAGACAAGTCAGTAAACCAATCAAAACTCGAAGTAATTACACGTAGCCGGCACAAAGCTCGGGAAACTGTGCACGCGCGAGCCGCGATTGGTTTTGGTTTCACTTCTGATTGGTTGAAAAAGTGGCGTGAGAACTTTGAGCGAATCACTGAGTGAAGTAATGCAAAACCAAAGCAATTTGCTAATTACTTTCGACGCAATTGAAAACCGCTCTATCGTTGTAATCATCAACATTGACTTGATTAACGTCACAACTTCATTTTTATTTATAAATCAATTTCCTCGATGTGTCATTGAAAGTCCTCTGGAAACTTGTTGAAGATGGTAGTTTTCATGAACGCGAACAAAAAACAAACTGTCCTTTAATGACGAAGGACTAGCATTGGTCTTGAATAGCATCACTTGGCGAGTCTATCAAATGAAGTAGTTAATGACTGACTTTTGCTTTACAGGTCCACGAAGAATTTCTTTCGGTTGGCAGCCAAGAAAAATATAAAAAGTCAATCCAGATCGCATCAGGGAAGCTAATATCAGATGTGGTGCTTCAAAGTCTTAGCAGAACAGAAAGAAAACAGGGCGTTGAAGGGGAGAGTTTCAGAGCTGAAAAAGATCATTACGAACAAGCCATGAACAATGTATTCGATGAACTTTTGGTAAGACATATCATACGTGTTACACGTCACGCTTTTAAAGATATAAATTTTAAGAGTGTTTACGAGGTTTATCGCATTACAAATCGAGTAGGACACGTTTGTGCCACTCAGTACGGGTACCATACCGTCGTATTCACTACTGATACCGTTTTAGGGCACTGTATGCAGTTTGCATACATTGCTCGTTTATGTAGAGTTGTCTTCAAGAAGCCATTTCTTGCTCTTTTATGCGATCATTTTATGGTTTCATTGCACCTACTCCGTGAGGCTGTAGAAACGGTTAAAAGCAAATATTTAAAGTATAGTCAAAGGGTTTGAAAAAGAAAGTCAAACGTCGTAATCTCTTATCAGTTCATGGCTTGTTGAGGTTTTTAGTAGTATGGTAGAAAAGGTACAAAAAGGCGACAGTGAACGGCAGTATAACAACATTAACCTTCTCTTTTCTTTATAAGGATGATCTCCTTTTGCAGAGCGGCATGGGACCCATGCTATGATGATGTAGTGGAAGCTTCAAAGGGGACCTCCACTCCTTTATTAGTTAAAAGAATAACTTTGAACCGGAGGAAATAATGTTTGGGATCCAATATGTTTTTAAAGACCCACCATCAACCGACAGGCGTTCCGTGGCGAGGAACCTTTTCATATGTGAAAATCCCGTCAAAGCTCAAATTCATCCAATCAGATCGCTACGGTAAGCAATGCGAATTTCCATGACAATAACAAACTATCGAAAAGCCTGTTAGTTGAAGGTGAGCCTTAAAATTTTTCAAAACGAAGTGTTTTTAACTTGAAAAAATAAATTTTAGAATCGTTTATTTTCACTTTTAACTTTCACGGGCGGCGGTGACCTGTTTGGGTTGCCTAATAGGCCATTTCCGAGTTCATGTGCGAAGTTTTTGTGATGGTAATTAGTTCTACTTTACATATGACTTCGCACTTAGACTCGCTTTAATGATGAGGCAGACATGAACTCGGAAATGGCCTTTGGATGGTCTGCATCTGACGTCACGGTTGGTGTACAGCCGGAACAATGAAGTGAAATGTCTTTTGGGAATTTGACTCTATTCTAATGCAAAACGTTTGGGGCCATTTTCTATTGTTTTTTACACCAACATGGCATGTAACACAAAGAGCCTTGTATCAAAACAACAGCACAAGCATTATACGTCACAACTGTTCAGGATGACGATGCTCGGGAAATTTGAAAACTAAAATAAGCGATTCTGAAAGTCATTTATTTCAGATACAAGAGCTTTGTATGAAAACGTTTGAACCTGAAGACATAAACAATCGTTTTGTTCGAGTGGAGGTTTGTGAAACACTGAACACCTTATAAAAAGAGAGCGAGAATGAAAAGCACTTTACAAATTTTACGTATGACTCATTCGTGTCACACGCTGTAAATGGCTAACAGAAATTTTAAGTTTCATTGAAAGATGAACGACCTCTGTGTAAATAGGATAACGTGGCCAAGAAAGCAGCTGTGAAAGTTTACATACACAATTAATTTACTACGAAGTGTAAATAAATTTATATTTTCCAAGTTTACTTGTTTTTTGGTTGATGATAAAAGTACCTTTTCCTAGCAGTCCTAGAAATGGTTAAGTATGAAATTGATAAAAGCGGCTTTAATCCCATTTCTACTTGATGTCTTCTCGTACATTTCGAACGGCGTTTGTGTTTTATAATTGATTGACAATATCCAGCCAATCATGACGCTAGAAAACAAAAATTTGGTTTTATCAACGGAGTTGATAATGTAAATTGGCCACCGTACAGAGATTCTAAAAGGTGACGTTTCGAGCGTTAGCCCTTTGTCAGAGCTATGTGCCAAAGACGAAACGTACTTGACAAACACATTCTTCAGTGCCGCTCCGAACTTTCCAAAATCTGTCCAGTAAAATAAAAATATAAAAGTATTCGCTCTGACGAAGGGCTAACGCTCGAAACGTCAGCTTTTAGAATCTCTGTGCGGTGGCCAATTTACATTATCAACTCCGTTGATAAAACCAAATTTTTGTATACTACTTCCCCACCGAAGCAGCACCACAGTTTCTTTAGCAACTACCCCCTTCATGACGCTGGAAAAAACATACAGAAGGCGATAAGTCCGAGACACTATTAGATTTTGACTGTTGTGATTGTTTGATAATGCGAGGCGCAATTGGTTAAGCCCTGAACCAAGTGTAGTCGTACAAAACAGAATCCACCCTCAAGTGAAAGCCACAGTACCTGCCGTACTTCAAAGTTAATTATGGCTTACTTAGGGAACTCAGTTAAAACGAAGCCAGGTTCGTTCACTTCCGCCACATGTCCTTGGTGCATGTGAGTAACCAACGTTAAATTGAGGTGTGAGGGAGCCCTCGTATGTCCAAGGAGCGAACGCTCTTCTACCAGCACGCGACCCTTCCAAACGGTGACGAACTGTAAAAACACTCCAGCGATTAAAACGTATCTTATCTGTGCAAGTCACAATATTTATAGTGCATTGTCCTATCTTGGATCATTGCTTCATTTATCCTGCAGACCAAGGTTTGCTTGAAAAAACGCTCCGTCCCCACGGGTAGCGTTCTGAAATGGTAAAACAACAACAGAATATAATGCTGGGCTTGAATATAAATGCCAATAAAATGTAGATACAGCCGATTGATTTCGAACGCGCCCAACAGAGAAAAATATTGATTTCTCATCAAAGTGCGTCGTTCATGCAGGGTGTAGAAATTCCCAGATCGAATCATCACTCCCTCATATTTTGACTACAGTAATGTAGGACGTACCTTATTGATAACGTTGTGCCTGGTTTTGCTGACAATTTCTTCGAGTATCTCACCGGTCCCTTTGACAAGTCTGTTAATAAATATAATATTAAGTGTACCGATAGTTTTCTAGAGAAAGAAAAAAGCGCTAGTTGCTATTACTGCTGACGAGAGAGAGCTGAATAGCAACATTCGATCCACTGCCCTTCGCGGAATAGGAATATTCATCAAGAGTAGCCGTTGCTTCTCCTTTCAAAGTTCTTTTGTCAATAGGGCTGCTGATTTCATATCGGTGATGCTACTCGATTCTACTCATACCAAGCGACACATTGGGCTTAAAAATGTTTTATTACTAGAATCATCGACACATTATCGGCCTCGTTTCTCCTACATGTGTGAAGTCGTTTCGCTAACACGCAACAGACTTTTACACAGTCGGCAGAAGATTCACATTAGAATGACTGAAACAAAACGGAGTGCTTTCCTCTCCGTGGGATTCAAGAATGCGTTTTTCTCATTCCGTGCTGAAGGCGAATCGACTTAGGCGGAACGACCGACGTCCTCAATATCTCGTGAGTTGTATGTGCTGGTTTCCCTACCTGTGGCGACCTGTTTCCGGGTCATATACTCTCTTGACTTGTGCCTGCTGTTTTTCATATTCTTCTTTTGTCATTGGCACCATGGCCCTGTTAAAGAATTAATAATATTTAATAATATACATGAAAAAAATTATGCATTCTGATTGGCTAAAAGCAGAGCGGGGTTGGCGCGAATAGCTGTTAAGGGAGGGCGTCTCTAAAACTGCTGAGACCAGCATATAACCGATAAGGCCACTGAATCCTCAAGGTCAATATCCATGCAGAGTATCATTCCCTTTAAACTAGTGCTGATGTTTCTGTATAGCCCTGGGCCAAGTTGTTTGAACTGCAATAAGTGATAATCTTGAGTTAACTGTGACAACCCTATCATGCCTATAGTTTAACAATGGTAGTTTAGTTCGCCTTGCAAAGAACAACAGTTACTTAACTTAGTCCAGTAGGCTTCATTTATAACTGTCCTTTTTAACATAATATCAATTTTGTAAGAACATGTCCAGTAGACCATATAATTTGTATTCTCAGTATTGGACTGGAACGAGCTTACAATGGAGGCTAACGCAGTGAAATCTTTTCAAATGCAAAAACTTTTAAATATGTTCCCCTGCATTAGCCTCCATTGCAGGTTAGTTCCAGTCCAATGCTGACAATACGATTATGGTCTATTGAGAGAACCTACAGCTTTCCAGACAGTCTGTGAGTGGAAAACGAAACTATAGATACAACAGAAACAATGCACTTAGCCTTGATAACAAAAGAAGATACAGGTCATTAGGGACCAATGTAAAAAGCAGTCTGGAATAGCTGCATGATAACTGACGTCCAATCTGATAACCGACACACTTTCTCTTTCTGGTAACGAGCAAGGTCTTTCCTTTTTCCTTGGGTCTCCTTGCACATGAAATAGAAGATAATACATGGCTGCAAGTGGAGAATAATTTTATCTCCAAATGTTGGTAATACCTCTCACAAGCGAGCAAAGTGAACAAGTCACAGATGTTAACACAAGAAAATAAAATTTGTATCCACAAGCAGCCATGTAATGTTCTGTTCATTATGTAAACAACAATAAAATACCAAAACATTTGCATTGGGTGCATTTTATAACGTAACCACGTCAAAGGTGACCTTTTCACAGGTGAAAACACCTGTTCACATCACCAGTTCTTGGATTTCCTTGGTGTTTACAAACAATAAACAGCATTAATCACTTTACATACTGGTAAGATTAATTTAATCATCTTTGTTGGCTCACCTCTTTTTTGAAGCTGCATCAACACCTGTGTTAGAGGAACCAGTTTGCTTCTCCAAAACATCACCTGTTGAATAATGATCTTAGTGTAAAGGATCAGCTGATCCACATCTGATGGTAATTGAAAACCTTATCATAGCTGATACATATCAAGCCAGCATGGAAGGCAGGGTCGCCAAGAGGTTAGGGTGATGGACTCGAGAGATCAGGAGGACCTGGGTTTAAGTCCAGCTCCGACCACCACCTGGGGTTGCGTTCCCCGGCTCAACACTGCAAGTGCACTTGTAAATAGCCAAATTGTTCGCCTCCCACCAGTTGGGATTATTAAAACTGTTGTCTTCATTTGTATTGCTTTGTTTCATTCATTTGAGGGCCACTATGCAAACTACACGTACTTGTTACCTGTAATCAGTGTTCACCCTTGTTGAATACAGGGTATTTATTTATTTATTTATTTATTTATTTATTTATTCACCCACCCAACCATGAAATTACCTCTGTGACTTATTATTTAGTAATAGTAAGAAAGTTTCATCTTCTCACCCACTGACAAAAAAATGGCCTGGCGTTACACGATCTTTTTGTCAGTGGATGAGACGGTTAGCCTGATGGTATGAAACTCTTGTATCAATCCTAAATGAGAGAAACAGTGAGAGATACAGCTGTGAGACTTATCATTTAGCTCTTATTAACCAAGCAGGAGGTCTGTATGGGAGAATCTTGACCGAGGTCGTGAGTACAGACCGAACGCAGTGAGGTCTGTACACACGACCTCAGTCAAGATTCTCCCATACAGACTGACTAAGCTCGGTTAATAAGATGTTTATTATATGGCAAACAAGAACAATTTAATTCGTTTAATGTAACTGGTTTGTACTAACTGACATTTTGCTTGCGAACCGCGATGAGTGGCGATGAGCTGAACTTAATTCTGTCAAAGTTTGCTCGTCATCCTCTCTTTTGTCATCATGCTGTTTGGCACTTCCATAAATAAATATTGGTAGAAGAAAACACTCAATATTTTTGCATTTTAGTTTGCATCTTTTCACCGCAAAACATTACCGGTCTAGATGCCAGTCTAGATGGGAAAATCTAGACCGCAGTCAATATTGATTTCAGCCAATCAAATTCGTGAACTTGGTAGTTCCCAGTAATTGTGAGACAGAGCCCATATAATAAAATAGGATAATACATGTCAACACTCAGTCAAAAGTCAAATGTGTTGGGTCACTTCCTACTCCCGTGCTGTCAGTGCCAATAGCAGGACTAGGAAGTGACCAAATTATTGGTCACTCAATCTCTTCTCAATATATGGTGCACCATGAAGTCCAAATTGAATGAGGGAAAGGGGTTCGGGGTTGTTTTAAAGCTTAATGAAAGCGACATAACTCACTAAAATAATGCAAAAAACATACGCATAAAATTGCCCTATTTCGGCAAAAGGGCCTTACATGAAGATCACAATTTGCAATCAGACCTTCTGAAGGTATTTTTGAGCACAAATCTTCCTCCTTTAAAGTCTTGACTGCAACAATCTTTTTTTCATTTCTTTCTTTCTGTTTTCTTCTCTTCTTTTCTCTTTTCTTCTTTCGTTTTTCCTTCTTTTCTCTGCAGGATTTGTCTCTGCTCCTATTTTTACTCTTCTTTTTATGTTTTCTGCGATTACTGTCATCAGAATGTTCACTTTCGTTTTCACTGGACGAACTACTGCTACTGTAATCTCTTGACTTCTTAGTCTGCTTTTTCTTCTTCCTCTTCTCCTTCGCGATCTGCTGTTGAATCCTAAAATGTGAAAAGCTGTATACAATAGAAAGTACGGAACCCATTTATACGGAGTCCATTTAGTGCCATTTTCCTCATCAATTTTTTTTAATACAACTTTTTTGGCACGACTATTGCTTTTCTTTTTATCTTTTTTCTACAGCACGACTTTCTTGGCTCTTTCTTGGCACGACTTTTCTCTGCACCACTTTTTTTACACGACTTTCTTGGCACCACTTTTGTGGCACTACTTTCTTAGCACAGCTTTTTTGGCACCACTTTCTGTTGGCACGACTTTTCTTGGCACGACTTTTTTGGCACGACGTTTCAGATCTTCTAACAATTCGTTCGTTCACTGGCACTGAATTTGGTCGCACACGAACAAATTGAACATTGTCCGAAGTTCAGTGCCAGTGAACGAACGTATTTATTATATTATTGAGAATTTAATAATTAATATTATTAAATTCTCAACCTCGGATAATGCATTTCTCGCGCTCTGATTGGTTTACTCAATCTCGGTTATCAACTCATATACCTTAGTTTGACCTTATATGGCAAATGGTTGCGCTAATTTCTCTCTGAATAAAGCAAAAAAAAAAAAACGAAAGTTCCGATCAATTCCGACGTAGAAGTACGCGAAAAGGTAAGAAATTTTTTGTGATAAGCCTGGGTCTGTCTGACCACCAGGTATTATACAACATTGCATCTTCATCAAGTTTTTTTTTTTTTTTCGCTCGGATTTCTCGCTTTTTTCGCTCGTATGTCGTACTTCCTATCTCTTGGAGTTTAAGGGATTTAATAAAACAATTAGTTCCATTCGCGCTTGTTGGATATGAGACTGGTTATACCATCTCATATCTAACGCGCGCTCATGGAATAATTTTTAATTATACAGAATTAACTGAAGAGAGTGTAGTGTAACGTGAAGTGCTAGATTTCTATCCCATATGAACCATGTGAGCGTTAGCCCTATTGATGGAACTGGGCCCACACAAGGACAGAGAAAAACTCTGACCAGGGTGGGAATTGAACCCACGACCTTCGGGTTAGATCTGCGCCGCTCTACCGACTAAGCTACAAGGTCAGACGGGAACAGGCCGTGGGAACTGAAGATGTTAAAGTCACGGGAATGAACATGTGCAAGTACAAGGAAAGGTTACGTTTATACAAACGTTAGCCGTGTAGCACTTGTATTTTTTATTCAGAATTAACTGAAGAGAGTGTAGTGTAACGTGAAGTGCTAGTACTTCCAACAGAGCTCTCAAGTCTCACCAAGAGAAAATGAGGGGACAGAGAAGGAGGCTCCCGGTCCAGCCCTTGGGATATGTCATGTCCACGAAAGTTATTTTTAGACGAGCGGAAGTCTTCCGAGACGTCCGCATGCAGGCCAACCTCGGTCCGATGTTTGAAACAAAATATATATTCATCAGCCTTCCACGTGCGCCATCATTTTCTCTTTTCACTAAGAACCTGAGAGCGAAGCAAGACTGCGTGCGGACGTCTCGGAAGACAGACTTCCCCTAGAACAAAGACTTCCGCTCGTCTAAAAATAACTTTCGTGGACATAACATATCCCGGCCAACGCCTTGAGCCTCCCTCTCTGTCCCCTCATTTTCTCTTGGTCTCACGCATTTCGATGCAATCTCACACTCACGCCGACACGAGCATTTCTCATGCATTGGCACTCTTCTGGTAGGTAACTCTACCTTTTAAGCGATCAGAAGTGCTCGTGAATTCCGAATTCGTTCGTTCACTGGCACTGAAGTTCGGCCAATGTTCAATCTGTTCGTGTCCGACCCGTTAATACATGAAGTATAGGCCGATATGTTAGCTCAGGCTGACCATAATAACATGGCGGCTCTCTTAGCAAGCACCATGCATGAAAATACCAAAGTGGCGGACTCGACGATGCATTTTCAGCGATTTGAAAGGTGCAAATTTAAAAAATTTTCCCTGTTCGGTACCTGTCCAACGTACAATTGGTCTTGGTTGGGCAGGTATTTATGAGAACAAAAATATCCCAACTTCCACTTACATTCCCTATAAAATCAAACCTAAATTTTACAAGACATATATTTCTTGTTGCATCTGCGGCCGATCCATGACGCAATTAGTAAAATACTGTAGAGGTTTATTTCATTTCGCAACTATTACTTCTTCAGTTTATTGTTTTTTACACTTCTGCTTTAGATTTTGTGACGAGCCTAGATACACCATAAATTTCTCATTATATAACACGACAAACAAAACATAGCATTGTTATTTTTCGTTTAGGAGAAGACAGAGGGTGCACTGTACAAGCAGCAACGTCGCTAGATCGTCTGCGCACACTCGAAGAACCTCATTGGCGAAGAGAATTTAGGGAAATGATCAACTCAGCATACAAGGAAGGATGATGAAGTAAAATGCAAGACTTCTTTCCAGTTTCCCTCTAATGGCATTGTAACTCTTGTGGATGAAAATAAACCGCACATAACGTTTAAAGGCTATTTCTTTTCAATTAACTAATAATACGCAAATTCTTGCGATGTAGTGTTCACTTCATTGAGTGTAATACATTTTGACCGGCTTCTCAAATTTCCCAGGTTTGTTCGTGCACACATTCTAGATCTATTCCCCGCATCCCCTTTCCTTTATTTTGCGGTTAAGTTAACTTATCATTCGGTTGAACAACTGACAAGTCTTTTGAGATTGGGGTACAAAATATACATTTTAGCTTTATTTGTTTAAACAACGACTTACCACCATCAGATCCATCACAGAGCTCCAGTATGCAGATGAAAACTACATAAAAAAGACCAAGGTGCCTGCCCAACTCGCTCCAAAAGCATCTCTCCCAGTTCTTAACATATCCATCGGTGAAACCCACCTCGACCAGATAAATCAATTCCTATACCTCGGTAGCATCCTTTCATCTAACTGTACCACCAAGAAAGACGTTGACCACAGAATTTGAGCTGCACATTCTGCATTTGACAAACTCCTTAATAGGGTCTTTAAGAACAAAGACCTCAGTCGAACCACTAAACTCATGGTTTACCAAGCGGTTGTCATCTCCACTCTGCTCTGACCAAAAGAAGCTCGCGCAGTTCCACCAAAGAAAGCTCCGCTCCATCCTCAACACGAAATGGGACGAGTACATCACAGACATCTCTGTCCTCGAGCAAGCCAACACTATTAGTATTGAGTCCATGATAGTGAAGCATCGCCTCCGATGGTCTGGGCACGTCGCCAGAGTGAGTGATGCTCGGTTGCGGCGACAACTTCTCTGCTGTGAGCTGCCCACTGAGTTACGCCCAAGAGGAAGCCCTCTCCTTCGACACAAAGATCAGCTCAAAGCTACAATCAGTGGCAAAAGTATTTGGGACGCCATTGTCAGGATGGGCCTGAAAATCTCTCAGACGTCAGAAACTAAGCACAACTGTCAAAATTCCACTAAAAGCTTCAAAATAGAAGTACCCCCCTCCCCCTAATCCATACTGAAATAGACAAGGACATGTCTGTTCACTATTGGCAACATTGTTCTTGGGGGAGGGGCCAATTATTCAAACTCAATTAAAAAAGTAACTTCAAAGGGTGAGTGTCCCAATACTTTTGCCACTGATTGTAGCCTGTTGTTCCAAGCATAGTTACGTCTGCATAACAAAAACTCTCAAAAATAACAATACGTATTCATTAAAGACCAGCACCCAGTCTTTTAACGCAAATCACTAAAACGCTACCCCGCCAAATTTAAATCGAAATCTCACAAATCAGGGTACTTTACCAGTTTTCAACGAGTGGAGTGGAAACGAAGAAGGAAAACGGAAGTGCACTGGGACCGGGAGCTCTTTTCAGAGCCAACTGAATCCCCGATCTACCCACTTCTGATTAATATCGTTCCTCTCTGTGTTGATGGTTATAACTACTGCACTGTATAACGTAACAGCAATGGTATGGTACTATATGAAACACCAATTATTGCTCAACAAAATGCGCCCACTATTGTGACGTCATATGCTACCATGGTAACATGAAAGCTCTCCAAAGACACCCTATATTTAGTCTTTACTTGCGTATATCACAAAAGTGACCTCGGTGACCCCATTTTTTATTGTAGAATGGTAATTAGCAATCTGACACAGTTTTAAAAAAAAATTGTTCATGATAGCCAATTCAGAGCTATCTTAAATTTTTCTAAAATTTAAGATAGCTCTGAATTGGTACCATAACATTGCCGTTGCGTGATACAGTACAATAGTTATAACCATTCTAATACGGAAGGTCTATGAAAAGTGGTGAAACTGCTTCCAGCCACCTTTAAACAACTTCAAGAGTCGAAATGCACCAATCTTATTATCATCAATTCTTTAAATAAATATCTACATCAATTTGTGACGCCGGTACCTGCCTTTCAGTACGAAAGATAATCCCTTGCAAAAAACGGATGATAAGCTAAAATCAATTGAATTTCGAATTGCCAAAACAATCATGCTTAGAAACTATTTAAGTGCACGTCTTGAAGCATATAAAGCGACTTTTAATGAAAAGTAAACAAGAAATGACCTAAACGAAAATCGAACTTTTGCCAAAGGCCGAACGCCAACACTCATTCTTAAGTGAGATATTAAGAACAATCGCGCAAACAATAACTTGCAAACCTTTTGTATTTTTGCCGCAGCTTTGCCCTGACATTGTCAAGTTAATGAGCTAAGCGATCTTCCCAGCGCGCGCAATCGGTGAACAATGAGAACGACTCATGTCATGGTTCGCCGCTATAATCTTATTTATCTATAAATTTAAAATAAACTGAGCTATGAAGCCACTGACGTTGGGAGATGGTCATTAGTGGGTTCAAATGTTCCCCTGATGAATGAATCTAGAAATGTAATGACCAGCTCCAAACATAAGTGGCTTCCTTGCTCAGTTACTTAGAATGTCGCACCGGCATCACGAAGTCACGGGTTCAAGCTCCGTTGAGTGGTCCTGGATTTTTCAGGCTTTTCTTGCAATTGCTAACTACGCTCATAACTGCGAGGATCATAGCTTCACTTGATGTCTTATCTGCAGTTCAATGTATGGTTCATTTCATATATCATTTCGTTCATTGATTTATTCATCATGGGAACATTTAAACCAATAAATGACCAGCTCCGAACAGCAATGGCTTCATGGCTCAGTTAGAGCGTCGCACCGACATCGCGAGGTCACGGGTTCAAACCCCGTTGAAGTCCTGAAATTTCCAGGCTTCTCTAAGCAATTGCGTTCATAACTGCGAGGATCATAGCTTCACTTAAATTAGAATTGTTCTTTCATAAAATTATCACTGCTAAAGCACCCTGCCTTTGGAGTATTGCATCCCGTTACATTATGGAGCTTGAACACTTTTTCACACAAATAAAGTTGGAATAGACTGTCTTTCTGAACTCATTTGGTAATCAAGACTGAGCGCTACATTCCCGTACATTGCCAAAAGAAATGCGATTCCACGATAACGAACTTTAAATTTCTTTAATAACAATTTCCAAGTTTCATAATTTTTATTTACAATTCTCAGGTAAATACATATTCCTTGCAAATTGAACGAAACTTAGTGACGAGTTATATAGATTCCTACTTCGTGTTCCGTAAGCTAAAAGCATAAGGGAGGGGAGGGTAAGTGTGCAGAATAGTGGAGAAGTGGTCTTAAATAGGAGTTTTTGTTTTAAAATTTCGAATGGCCATAATTAAGATTAATGCACCGAGGCTCTCATAATTGCATATCAACATTATTTGAGCTAAGTCGTCAAGCCCCAACTGGAGTATTACAAACTTTCACGTCTGACAATTTTATAACATCATCTTACAAAATGAACCACTCAAACGTACTTCTCCGTTAAACAATGTGGTACCACATAAAATTGCATGAACTTAATGATGTCCGACAGCAGTGCATTTAACCTTACATTGTTTCTTTTTATTACCGTCACAAGGCTGGTAACTGGCTTGGATGCTTAAGATTTGTATTTGAATGCTGTTGCACATACTTCTCAGTATTTCTCATGATGAGGACTGATATAAGTCGAACTATTTGTGGAAAGGCCCTCTTCTCCGTTGCTATTTTCTGCACGGTACTCTCTGATGCACAGTCATCCCAAGCTGAAAAACTTCTTTTCTAAAGAACGAAAAACTAAGTGCCAGTAGCCACTGAAAACTACTTCATGAAGTTAATTCGTCCGAAGAATTCCCGGCGCTTCACTCTGAGTCATGTCCTTATTGTCTGCTCTCTTTCGTTTTCGGACAATTCGAAGGTTCTGGGTTCCACACGCTTAAGCCTCGTTGCAAATGCTGCTGGCTGCACAGCAATAACCCTACGCGCCTCTCTTTGGTTAAAAATATCAAGACACCCACACTGCCTCAAATACAGGAAGAAGTCTACTATAAACAAAATCCAAGAAACAAAGCCAAAGACCTGAAACCGAAAACAAGCAAAAACTGAGGGTCAGTTCGATTGATCCTATTTCAGAATAAGAGTACGAGGAGCGATGATTTAAAACCGTATGTCTGGCGTTTTGAAGCAACAAGGATAATAAAGATATGTTTAAAAGTGTTTGACAATTTTAACATGAATCTCCGTAAAAACAAAGGATTTCTAACTCTATTCTATTTATTCCTATTCCGGAATACGGTCAATGGAACGCACCCTGAGAAAATCAGAAATCAGTGGCATGAATTAGCTTGAAAGTCGGAACACGCGTTGGTTAGAAATTATACCAGCTTTGCAGCTTTGGATCCCGAGCTTTGGATCCCGAAAAAATAAAAGACTGCCAAGGGCAGTAGGCAAAGCTGTAGTTCATGTCACGCCTCTTTAAGTTTAAATACCGTATCTGTCTTTTAGAATACTCAAGAGCCTTAACAGCGAGTAAAACGCACACCTCTATACAGTTGAAGGTCATAAATCTTAAATGTGGAGGGAATGTCTCAAAATGACTGTATAGCAGTCATTTCACAGCTGCTAAACTACGTTTTGCGTTAAGCTAAACTAGGTGGTTTCAACCTTATTAAAATGTTTGCCTCAGTAATAATGTTTACAGAGCTAGACTTCTACCATAATTTCTCCTATATTTTTGACGAGTGTAAATAACTAACTTACCACAGCAATGTTGATCTTGCTGCATTTTTCACATTTTACTCCGCTTGAAAAAGAATCCCCCAACTCAATGGCTTCCAGCAAGAGTAGAGTTGACGGTACCAACAGTACGACAGCAATGATAAATGTGTACATTGATAGCTGTAGGCGGAAACGAATGCATTAGCGATCGAGAATGCTTGTTCTTTGGCTTGGCCGCCCCTCAAACAAAAAAATTAGAAGGAATCCAAAAAAAAAAGTTTCAAGCTGCAGAAAGAGTCGATTGGCAGGGGTAGAAACAAGGAGAGAATTAGTGTTAACATAATTTTCCTCACACGTGGACAGAAAGTCTCTCTTCTGCCTGTGGAAGAGTCACACAGTGTCACGTGTACTTTTGGGTTGCAATAGTAAAAATCTGAAAATCTGTAAGGGAAATACTAATGTTTATATTTATTTCAGAGAAAAATTGAAAAATATCTTTTACCAAGGGCCGGTCGGACAGAGGACGGTAAACGGGTGGGAAAAAAGAAGGACGGCTTTACCGTATTTTCTCGATTAAACGCCGCCGGCGTTTATTTAAAAATCGGCAGTTTTGACCCGGCTTTTTTTCCAGGCCAGCGTTTAATCGGAGTCCGGCGTTAATCGAGAAAATACGGTATAGTCTTAGAAATGGACAGGTTTGCTATTATACTGTGCTTTGCCGAGCTAGACTATGCTGTACCATACTTTGCAAAGAAATGCAATGCCATACCGTGCTTTGAACGCTATGCCACGCAATGCTACGTCGAACTCAGTCGTGAAACCATATCGAGAAATTAACGAGCGCACTTTCAAAGGCGTACTCAGTTTAAGTTTCAGCGCTGCAGACACGTCAGTTGTCGGTCTATGCTTACGGGCTCGTTTCATCAGTTTTTAACGCAGATTCCATGTATTTTAATCCAGATTGTTCTATTTGTAACGCTGATTTGTTGACGCCAACAATGATTGTGTACAACGCTTTGAAATTTTCGTTACTTACCAAAATGTTCCAGGTTTTGGTCGATGAAGTGATTTTCTTTTCAATGTTAAAGACAAGTACAATGAATAAAGTCAAGTTTAGAAAAAGCGTAACGGCAGTGGAAAGCAGAAAGAAAAGGTTTGCTCCTGTTGTCTTGGCTATCACCTTGATAAAATGCAGCAATGCGGCGAAACCCGTTGCCAGGCTTACCTGAGAGAGAAAAAAGACAACAGCGGAGAGTTTTCGCGTCACTTTTACGTGGATGGGCAAAAAGTAAATACCAGGTTCCTTTTCTTTTTTTTTTTTTTTCAGTTTCGAGAAACAGTTTTACCACTTTAATGACTAAACTCGTGTAATTTTCCTTTTACATAGAATAAACAATAATTAAGTATACGATTTGAAATATCCATTGGATTGATAGCAGTGGTCATACCGGTCCAGAAAAGGGACACCGAAGTGTGTTTTGTGAATTTTGTCTAGCATGGCTGGTCTTATCGACTTTGGGATGACTGCCAAAAAAGAAAAAATACCAGGTTACTGCTTGACATAAAAAGCAAGAAGAATTTCGCATTATAATTTGTCTCTCTAGCTACAGAAGCTGCTCAGTAGAAAGTTTATTACAGCCTGGTTATCACTAGCAACCCAAGCACAAGTAGCTCATGCTGAAAATGATACGCATAAGCACGCGCCAATGCTCAGACGCGGGGAATCTGGAACGAGTGCTTCAAATAGGCCTTTCACGATGGCCGCCATGTTGGTTTTCAAATTGTCATGCAAATTAGCCATGTGTTATGCTGGGGGGCAAACATTGGAAAAAAGGCAACTAGTGGAAAATCGGCTCGTCGAAATATTGAAATAGCATTGCCAAAAGTACATTTTAGAATTCAGAATTGAGTACCTTTTATAATAATTTTACATCTTTTGATTGCCTTTGACATTTTGACTTTCTACTTCGTTATCTGCTTATTTTTCACTAAAAAAAAACATCGAAGTAACTTGTGTAATCATTCTATTTTACTACTTAAATGATAAACATTCAATGAACGTGAAACTAATCATCTGTGTGGCTAAGATGTTCGTTACAACCTCTCGAACTTGTGTTGTTTGCCCACTCAAAAGTGTGTAGCTAATTTGCATGATAATAGCAAATCCAACATAGTGCCCATCGTGAATAAGGTCTATTGGCCAGACACGGCCAGCGGTAGTGAATTTCCTTGCGCCTACTTCTCACGCTGCATATGGCGTATCAAGCACAAGCGCAGGCGCAGGAGAAGGAAAAGTTTTGATCCTTGTGCTGGTGCTTGCCTTTGTGTTTATGCGTGCATCGAGGCTTTCGTTTTCACCGTGAAATGAGAGCTGTTATGTTTGAGCTTGTGCTTGCGCAATTGCGTAGCTAGTGAAAACCAGGCGGACAACGGCTACGACAGCGAATTTCAAAACGCCACTTTAAACTATAACTTCGCGTTATCGTAAAGGCGCCCGGAAACGAGGAAACGTTGCGGAAACATTGTTTCCGGAAATGCTTCCTCGGCTCGCAAACGACGAAACATTGTTGAGGAAGCAATTGAAAATGCTTCTGTACAAATTCAGAAACATTTTTGCTTCCTGGGAAGCAAATTTTGCTTTCGCAACGTATGTTTCCTAGGCCCGCAAACGGGGAAACATTGACATTCCGCAACATTTTTTTCTCATTTGCGGGCGCCTTAAGAATCTCGCGACTTTTCCAACGTGTTGACGTTTCACAATGTGCACGAAGGATCCAAGTGCTCTATTGATGCGAGCGATTTTGAAGTAAAAATAAAGAATGCACAATTCACTGTCGTGTCCTCATGTTGTCATCTGAAACTTAAATTTAGTTTTTCCACCATTCTCCAAGTGATCTGGTGACGTAATTTGGAGGAAAATTTTAACGCCGTATCCCACAACTGCGCTCGGCCTTTTGTGTTGTTTCCAAACTCCCTGTAGTATTGCCATCGCCAAAACTCAACGGATCATTACGTATCTACCACATTTTCCTGTTACTGAATGAAAATTCAAGTAGACCCGACAAGATCTAACCTCGCCTCTGCCACGTTGAATTCGAAAATAAGGCCGCGCGCGGTTGTGGGACACGGCGTTAAAATTTTTCTCTCCAGTCCTCCGAATTACGTCACCAGATCACCTGGCTGTTTTGGAGTACAGCTTGGAAATGTACTAAAATGCCTGCCGCACATGCAGCATGACGATTTTCTCTTTGTTAAGTCTGACATCAGTAAGCATAAGCTGTGTAAGCCGGGAGTGACATACGCATAAGCATAAGCATAACAAACAGGAATCGCGTCCATTTTCTTATGCTTACGCTTATATCTCGTCAATAACTGTGTAAACCGGTGCAACATAAACATAAGCAGAAGACCGAGGTGTCAGCTGTTTTTGATACCAGCGGATATTCAAGTTAATAGTGCCTCGTTCTCACGTCTTGTCGCCTTCGTCTTCTTCTATCAAGCAGAAGGAGTATGAGAAGGAGGAGAATATCTTCTTCGTCCGTCATTTTGAAAACGTTGCTCGTCCTACCAGTCTCCAGCGAGTTTTTTCTAGGGTTAACAGTGCTTTGCGAACTGTCACTCACTTATCTTATGCTTATTTAACAAGTGTGAACTTCGTTCTGCTTATGCTTATGTTTATGCTTATGTCGCAGTGTAACACAGGCTTTAAACCAATGATATCATTGCTTCTGGCGTTGTCGTTGCCGTATCGTTAAATCACTAAGATCTCTAACAAACAGGCAAGGAATGAGCTAAAGCCAAACAACTTTCGTTTAATTTCGTAATAGTTTTGGCGAAAAGGAAAACTGAATTTCCACCTAGCGTCTACCGCTTGATGTAAACCGACGCCATCCTAGACATCTACATCCGTGTTTACAGCAAACGTAGGGCGGATACTGGGGAGCTTAATCACGGGCGTTTTTGAGACGCGGATGAAAACCGGAAGTGAGCTCTTTTCTCTTTTAACTTGTTTTCACACAACCACATTTACATTGCAAAGTATTTTTCTCTCCATTGGAGAGGATCAGTATAAAAATCTAGGAGACTTCACTGTCCTGACAAGTGAAATGTTCTTTTCCGGTTGCCGTCCGCATCTCAAAAACGCTGGAGCTTAAGCTCCCTACTGACCCGTCCCCAGTCGTCTCCTAGACGCGTGGGCGCGAGGGGGAAACGCGTGCGAGAAGCGTGCAGGGAAGAAACCACAGAATCTCCTTCGTCAATGGCGCGTATTAGAGACGACTGGGGACGAGTAAGTATTCGGTCATTTTGCCTACACGAAACATGTGCCTGATTTCAGGTGACTTCAGCTGGTTTAATCCACAGCCACTGAGAAACTACTTAAAGAAGACAAACGAGTAAGAATTAATGTGAAAAAGCACCTTGCCATTTGCCAATAATGGCATACTTTAAGAGGCTTAATCTCTCCAGGCGGCTGAAGTTTCAATGTGGAGCATTTTAATAATTGAGTCAAAAGCGAATTTTGATTATTGCTGGCACAACCATAGATAATCATAGATAAGCAGGCATACCATCTGAGCAATCTTCAGAAATCCACTGAACGATCGGAGGAACTCTCTGTCAATGTCCTGTCGAAAAATCCAACTTTGTTCCCTCGGAAAAGTGATTGCCATTTTCCTCTTATGGCTATTCAAAACAAAAAAGGAAAGAAACGAATCTGCTGCCTAAGGGGTTTATTTGGAAAGATTTGACGGAACGGAAAGTGATTCGATATCATCCTAAACTTCCGATGAGTTTGCCACAACTTTGAGTATATCTTTCCAATATCTCGGATCTCTTAAGTTACAGACATCGGTTGAATCGGCCTTTACAACTGTCTAAAAATATCGTGACGTCACGCGCTCTCGCATCCTTAAGGTTGTCTGCCTGTGACTGAAATAACACAGGAAAAAATGTCACAGCCGCTTTTCTTTTCAAATTTATGGCATAAAAAAACAAATCCCATTTTCTTGTGAGAACAGTTAAAGTCGGATGTGGATTGATCTAGAAAACGGCACGCTTCGTCAAATAATTTGCAGGTTTTTAATTGATGCCTTTTTGTCATGCATCAATTTGTTCATACGCAAAAATATATACAGTATACAGCACAGGAACGCTTTTTTGACGAAATATTTTTTAAACAGTTAGGTTCTTTAAAAAACTGAACAGAAAATATAATTTGAAAAACAACCTTGTGCCCGACTATTTGCTTAGTAATTACAGATGAGTGCTGATTTTTCAAACACTATTTTTTGAAAGGAAAAATAAACAACAGTATTTTTTTCGATTTACTTAACAAGATATTTCGAAGGAGTTTCATAGATCTGTATGATATAAGAATCGAAGTCTCTGGTTTAACCTTCCTTTGTCATACGTAATAATGGTCAATAATGAAACACCGGCACTTGCATTTGACTCCGAAAGCTGCCATTATGTTCAATTCAAGTCGGTTGACTCTCTCACGCAGCAATAGATGAAAAGTTAAATTGATATAAATTTGCAACCAAAGCATATTTGGTCAAGAGAACGCGCAAAATATGAGACGGTAATACACCGCAGTGTCCCGGTTTTACCGATTTAGAACAGAGCAAATAGCGGACGCGGAACGGGAGTTTTTCAATAAAAGAAATTGTTTTCAACACGATGCACAGCCTGAGAATATTTGGCTTGTCATCGCTTGTCACACGTCAGTTTGGTGTATCCAATCAAATATAATGGAACTTTAAACGTTTTCGTCTGTGTCGTTTTCGTCATTCGCACGTGCCTTATGCAATCGTTACAATGATTCTCCATTAGCGCAGGAAGAAGGCAAAATACTAGAAAATCCATGGCGTAATAGTGGAATAATAAATCCCTTATTGAATGGCAGTAAGATATAATACGTGCGCGTATTATATGTTAAACCATTCAATAAGGTATATACCGCACTTGTCATTGAATTGGGGCCAGAGTCAACAAATGTCGACCAAACATTCATGATTATAATTAAGTTGTGAAGTAACTGAAAAATGAATGGATTAGAGCATTTTAAACAATATATATAAACCCAACAGCAAAAGTAAATATAAGCTTGCACTGCATGAAAAGTGTTCGCAATGTTTCGTTTCCCTGCAACTCAGAGAATGTTGAGAGGGTTTTCTAGAGTCAAATAAAGAAAGAAACACGAGAATAGATTCGATTTATTAGAGATGTTGAGTCCGTGTTCGCATGGCAATTCAAGACCATTCAAGTGGAGCGATTTGTTAAACGAGGACGTATTCATTTGGGTTTTACTTACGAATCGGAATCATCTTTTTCTCCAGATACTTCAAATTAAATAAAACTAAATATGATGATGCATCGAGATTTACTGTGAAAATCCGAAAACCGTGAACAGTAAGTGAAGCTTTAATATATGAATCCGAAAGAAGTAATTTATTACCGAAGGAAAATCGCCTTGTCACTGTCTTGTTGCTTCGAAGGTGACTTTTGACGTAATACATTTTTTGAGAGCCTGCTTAGTCTTGAAGAAAATTCTCACAGAAATGCTCATTTCTATTCTTACCTTAGCTCCGTCCATACCTACTGGAAGCCAAGCCATGAGAGACACTGAACAGATCTGAACAGTATAATGTTGTAATGCCTGGTTGTTGTCGATACAGCAAACACCTGGCTCCGTCCTAGTGTTGTGTGACAATTGAAAAATAAATGGAGCGATAATGATTGGACAAAAATCTTAAATGGCCCGGCCAGGTAAGAATTGACCGATCGATGGATTAGAGTGGTAAGAAATATGTCTCCGACGTTTTGATCATTTAAAATTTGAGCAAAAAAATTGGTTTTATTATTAAAGGAGCTGAAAAAGGTCGAATAAGGGTGGTGGATTTTGCGGTTATTGGTTAAAGTTTTAGCTTGTTACGGCTACCGGTTGTTTTTCTTGTATTGTATCTTTATATTGGTTTTTATTATATAGATACTGATGAAATACCAGGATTTCTCCTTTTACTAAAAAATCATATCTTCACCGCGCGCAGTGAACGTATCATTTTATCTTTCACATGTGAGGATATAGCTGTCGTCATGGTAACGAACACGATTAGCCAATAAAACGCGAGCTTCCTCTTCATTGCACGATACTTTTGTGCTTTAATATAATTCTTCTCTACTACATTAACATTTTTATTGCAAATTTTACATTATCATGATTTGTTTTTCATAACTTTCATATCTTGTTTCATGTTACACAACATGCGCGTTTTAGTGGTTGGTGAACACTGTTTCATCATTTCGAAAATGAATAAAACAAGTTGTTTTAAATCTAGACATTTCATCAATATCTATATAATAAACAGAAAGTATCTCTCACTTCTTCTTCGAGTGCTGAAAGTATCTCTCACTCGTTCGCTTCGCTCACTCGTGAGAGATACTTTCAGCACTCGAAGATAAAATTCGTATCCCCGCGCGGCCATGTAATATCCTCTATATATACTCTGACGTTTCAGTATCACCAGAAGGAAAAAAACAGTTAAAACAAATGGCTGTCAACTCGTCTTGTAAAGGTGGTTGTAATTTCATCACACGCTATAACGAAAATACGCAAATGAGATTTTCATCTTCATATATTAAGTCCGTCATACAAAATGCGGCTCTGGATTCTCATTTTAAAACCCGTAAACTCAGTGGTACGGATAAAATCACAGGCAGCCCGGGCTCGGAGGGTAAAAACCGATAAGGAATCCCAATAACAAACACTCAAAAAGATATTTACCCACAAAAGTTCGCAATAAAAAGAGCCCTACTTTGTTGTCCTGGTGACTTTCTCGCTTTCTCAGCGGTTATTTTCCTGACTTAACGCGATTTAAGCGACTTCTCAGCTTCCCGGGTTGTCCCTCGTACATAAATAAAGGAAAGGCTGGAAAGTAATCTCTAGCATACCTCACATCTCGCCGATAAAGTCACATTTCAGCTTCACTACGCAAGAGAGAAGACATATACCATTAGGTTTATCTTGGAATATCCAGGCCGAGCGCCGAGTACTGTTACTATCGTTACAAGACTGAATGTAGTCACGTATCAGACGTCACAAATAACAATACCATGAAACGCTAAGCAAAAGCCAGGTTTAGCAACGCATAGGCTTGATTACCAGCCGCTGTTTCGGGAAATGAGCCAGCGCTCACTCCCGAAATCTCGGCTGGACGCGTGAGGTGAGCCATTGTTAATCTCCGCCAATCAGAAACTCGTCTGCACAAATCCGTCTGGCATAAATTATATGTTTTGGCTGCGAAGGTATTCTTTGACCCCTCTCTCCTCCACAGAGGTTCGGTTATCGGTAAGGTGATCGGCTTTGATCGGCTGTGATCGGTAAGGCGTCAGAATGAGTCCGCTGTGCAAGGTGAGTGCAAGCGCAAGAAACTCTCACTTTTTTTCGCCCGCGTGTACTTCGCTCAGAGGTTTCACCTCCTGTAGCCTCTGCGGAGGAGAGAGCTTTGACCCGGCCTGTTCGAGGTTTACAGTGCTTTTAAGGTAGGAAACATCCAAGATTGCGACAACGAAAAGTGTTCGAGAAGCTGGAGAATGGGAACTGTGTCGTTTTCTACGGCCTGAGTTCGCAAACTTCACTGATTTTCCAGTTGGCGCCAAGGTCAAAATACGGCTTTCAAATCCATTTCTATTGCAATTTTCTCCTCATACTTCGCTAATGTAAGAGCAAGTAAAATTCCTCAAGATCAATTGAAAGTACTGGTGAGTTTATTGGTGGCAAAACGAGGGGGCCGATGAGATCGACCGAGAGCTGAAGCAGCCGAAGATTTTTTTGATGATTCGCCGGTTGAATTCAAACTCACATTGATCATTCTGATCATTTAACCACAAACTTAAGCTCGTATCATCTGGAAACTTCGCACAGACGTTTTAAGGTTTGGGATGTCTAATGCTATTTTCCCGCAACTATTGACTTAATTATGTTTTGAATTTACGTCACAGACACAATCTATCGCTCACGCGTCCAGCCGTCTCTTCTCGGGGAGGATACCCGAACTCGAGTGAGCGGCGGAAATCGAGCCTAAGCGACGCAAAGCAAAAGCAAAAGCCAGGTTTGTCTTTACAGGTTTAGCAAAGCTTTTGCGGTGATTGCCAGTTATGGCTTTTGCTGTGAACAGTTGTCTTTTATTCTTTGAAGCCTTTGCAGCGATTTTGACTTTTGAGCGATTACGGCCTCTATTAGCTGCATAATAAATCCAAGTTGGCGAGTAATAATTATGTAGTTATAATAATGTAATAATCTACGGTGGTATTTTTAGATATAAAAAGCCATAAGAAAGACTACATGGATCTGCATCTGAATATGAAGAGGAGTCGGTATGCAGAAAAGGAAAGTGACAGGTATCTCGGCGATTGAACGTTTTTTTTTTCTATAGGCTGTGCTTTCCCGGGAAATGATATCTCATGACATCACACTATAAATATTTTTCATCCTAAAGGATTCGTAGACCATGACTTCCCGGCATTTGATTTCTGCTGCACCGCATAACTATTCTTCATCATTATCTGTAGACTGTGCTTTCCTAACATATGATATCTTCAGCACCGCATAATTGCTTTTTGTCGCTAGGAAAGACTCTGGCTTCTTGCAATTAGGTTCCGTCTTTATCGCAGAACTGTTATTCACCGTCAAGGATAGATTGTGCCCTCTTGTCATTTCATTTGGTTAGAATTGCAAAACTATTTGATTTCTTCTGCACCGAATATTGGTTCTTCATCATCAAGTGTGGACTGTGACTTCCCAGGATTTCATTTCTTCTGCACCGCATAATTCTTCATCTTCAAGGAAAGACTGTGACTTCTTGGCATTTAAGTCCGTAAGCACCACATAGTTGTTCTCAGTTCATCATGAACGATAGACTGTGTCTTTCTGGCATTTGTTTCCATCTCCACCGCTTATTGTTCTTCATCATGAAGGATCATTCCGTGCTTTTTCGGTATCAGTGATTTCCTATGCACCAAATTTTATTTATATATTATAATTAATAGACTTTGCATTCCTGGAATGGAGTTTCTACAGTTGCTGAGAGGGTGTCTTCGAGGCATCTGATTGGCGCTGGATAGACAATGCTTTCGTTCTATTTCATTTCTGTATCGGCTTAAATAATATCATTGTTTTGGATACTGTATGGAATGCGCCTTGCGGTCACTTGATTTCGTCTGTACTGGATATTGAGTTGTGCACAATGTTCATCGAAATTTTCGTTTCTTTCTAGTGACAGCAGAGTGCGTAATTTTAGATACAATTTAGAATTATGAGCTTTTGGAGGGGGGGGGGGGGGGGGGAACAGAAAAATAGTAAGTACGCGTTAAACGTTTGGCGAATGTGCTCTCTAGACATCCTCTTAATGAATCCAATCTCGTTACCAGTGTTTAGAACCCTGGAAACGTGGTTGTTAGTGGGTCCTGGAGTTCATGAGTCTTTAGTTTTTACCCCAAATTTTGATCCCTGATCCCAAAAATGATGAGAATTTTGATCCCTGAACCCGCAAAAATTTGATCCCTTCAAAGAACGCCTCACTTGGGAGATTCAGCACGCCCACTGTTATAAAAACCAATAAAAACAAAGCTATCTCAGCCCCAAGGGAATTATGATACTTCTCGCGGGAAAAACCTGTTCCTAAAAGTAAATTTACTTAGGAAAGAGTTGACTCAAGGAATTCAAGGGCGTAGCTAGGGGGGCCCTGAGGTGCCCGTGACCACCCCCCCCCCCCCCCTTTGTAAGCCTACAATATTCAGGTGGCGAAAACGCCGCAATCTTGTGAGTACCCTCTGTTTGACACAGTGTGACCCCCTCCTTTGAAAAATCCTGGCTACGACCCTAGAATTAGGGGAGATAGGAGCTCCCCTTGATGAGACCTGCCACTAAGTTGCTCAACTTTTATTTCATGCTATTCCGCAGTTCATATTTTACTTCATATATTCTAAAACGTTATAAACGGATACATTGTTCGTTGATTGGCTAAGAAGCACCATACTTGGCGGGGAAGCTGTTCTAAATATGGACGGTAAGAAAAAACAATGGCTTCCTTCAAGGAAAAGTATAGGAATTGTAGCCTCCGGGTCACAATCTCTTAATAATTATTTTGCGCGCTTAATCACTTAATCAAATTTAAGTGTTTCCCGCCACTGTCAATCAAACTTCTCATTTAGGTCAAAATTCGCGCGCAGCATTGCTGGACTGTCTTAACACGGTCCAACAATTTCAGGCAGCGTTTTAATACACGATACAACCTGGTCTCACTTGTAATCGCATCGTTTCGATGCGGTTACGTCTTCTGTTTACACGACACCGATAGAGACCATTACCGGATCGATTTGAGAACGCTGCCAGAAGTGGAACGTTTTCAAAACGATACGGTTTCATCTGTCGTATAAACAGCGAAACCGCATCGATTTGAATACGGTTACTAATTTGGCGCGAAATTTGCATTTTTAATTCAGAATGGTGAATTTAGCACGTAGTACAGCGCTCACTTGTACCGCACATCTCGACTTTGATTTTCTGGGGCAAACGGTTCCGTGTAAACACATCAATTTTGATGCGGTTTCAAAGTCGTGAAACCGTATCGATGTGAAACCGCGTTCGTGTAAAGACCTGTAAACGCTGCCTCAGTATCCTCATGACCAAGCATAGATCTGACGTAATCTGGTTGCAAAACGACTTCGAAAACGTTTAGACCTAATTTTCAATGAAGCTTCCATTTAAAGGGAGCGGAAAGATAAAACGAGAGACAGGCCAAAATGTACGGAAAAATTCTTTTCCCCTCCCCCTCACTAAAGGTCATAAAGAAGTGAAAATCAGTAACACCCAGGTGTGGGGGAAATTTTAAATTAACCCCGTAAAGGAGACAAATCTGGGCTTCGCCCAGGATTTTCTTGACCCCGAAAGTAACTAAATATACACTTTTACATATGATGGCGTTTTGCCCAGAACAGCGTTTTGCGCTCGAAAGTTGACAATTATTCTGATGTAGCACTTAAGAATCGCATAAATCATCCCCAAATACCGAGAATTTACAAAATTAATGAGATGGCCACAAAACGCCGGCTGAAAAACACGAGAAGGTGAAATTTGCAAAGTTCATCACGTTGGGAGCTGACAAGTCAACAAGTTTAAATGGGGAGCGCGCGTTTTCTTAATAATGCGAACATAATTATGCATCCGTTGGCGGTATTAATTAATTTAACAAATTTACGGAGGGCTAATTGAGGACAAAAAGCTAAACACGGCACGGTAATCAAGGTGAAGGAATGGTTAGATGTCCCTTTACGCCAATGGTGACATCTGCAAACGAAAGGGAAAAAAAGTTGTTTGAAAACCATATAAGACTATCAGAAGCCCTAGACCATATAATAATCAGTGTTAAAACATTATTTAAGAATCGCACAAAACGGCTGGTCTAAAACACAGGTCACATTCCACAGGTCATTCGTTGCAAGTCATTGTTTTACCTTTTGAAAATTAAACCTATCACTCAATTTGGCTAACCCTAGGCCTAAAATTGGTTTTTAGGCCTAGGGTTAGCCAAATTGAGGGGTTTTGGGTTACTTTGAAAAAGGGAAAGCAATGACCTGCAAAGTATGACCCTGTGAAATCTGACCTGGGTTTTAGCTCCGCCGCGCACAAAACGACAAATAATTTTTTACGCAACATCAACAATGGGAGGTTTGCTCTTTTTGACGAAATCGCTCAAGCACGCAACGGGATAAAGCATTTTCTTTTTCTTGCATGACAATTGACTCCCTCTTAAAAAGTACAAATATTGATTGTTGTTCATACACATGTAGGATCGTGCAGAAACTACCCTTAAACGAATTTATATGACGAAAACAAAAAGATTGTTGCCGTATGAGTAAAAGAGCTTGATTTTGTATATTCTCATTCACTCAAATTGTTAATAAGTTTGCTTTGTTTCCATTTCATCTCCAGCTGAGATCAAGTTAAAGAATAAGCTTTGTTCAGCTACAACTTGACATATGGTTGTTCCCAGCTCCCTCAAATAACATTTAAAAGCAGTTTCGCCTACGGACTAACAGTCAGTCGCGTTGGTATCAGCTCTGAAAGGGAACAATCTGCTGATCCAGTTTCCAACCAACCTGTCGTGGAACAGTTCAAGGTAAAAGTATTTTAAGTATCAACTCTCTTTCTTATCTGATTGAAAAAAAAAGCATATGTATAATCTAGATTTCAAAAGGTTCACAATTTATTCATAATATAATCGTAGAGTCCTAAGTGACCTTTATCTGGAAAAAATGTTTCATTCATCGACTTAAAACGTAATAGTTTTTGAGGCGCTTAGATCATACCTTTGTTCAGCTACTTGCAACTTTTTCCAATAAGTTAAAAAAAAGTACGGTTTTCAATGACATTTGCTGTCAAATTTTGGTCGAATCGTTGATATCTTCATCCAAAAATCGACAAGAAATCTGTTTTGATGTACAGACTCAAAATTTTGATAGACCAATATTTAATTAAACACAACATTTTAACGTAAAGATGTTCTATTTCTAATTTTTAGAAGAAAGTGCCGGCACAATACCGTTTTACAGAGGTTAAATTGACATTGCGCCAAATTTAAGTATTTGAGCTGCAGAGACGCAAAAGAAAAGGAATTCGAAAACAAAATCCTGATTTTTAAGTCGGGAAAGGGTTTGAAACTTGTTTAAGATGGGAATATTTTCTCGCGTAAACGTACCTATTTCGTCGCCAAATCGACCAAATTGCGCGCCAAAATTACAATGTAACATTTGCATAATTTATTGAATTTCTATTGTTTTTTTTATTTTTTGTTGTAGAGAGCCTATTCACTAGTGGTCTCGTACTAGTGAATTAGTTTTGAATAGAAATATAAGTAAACACCATGTAGCAACGTTCAGCCTGAGATTAAACAAAATTTTAAGAACCGTATCTAGAGAGAGAGAGAGAGTGAATTACGAACTTTTTTTTTGTTTTTTGTTTTTGTTTTTAGTTTTTGTGGGGGGAGGGGGGAGTGGGTTGTGAGTAATGTAAATAAATGTAAAAGAAATATAAAATTGCTGTGTAACACAGGCCCGTAGGAGGGGGGTTCGAGGGGTTCAAACTAACCCCCCTTGAGGCCCAAGAATTTTTTTTTTGCTGTTGCCGACCTAACCGAGCACCGACTCTTGGATTGTCAGCTTGCGCTAGCCTGTTCAAAATAAAGTATTTGTTGTTTTCACTGTTATGTTTTCGGTTTTGGGAGCCATCGTGGTCAAAACGCTGCCGCATAGGACGCTTTGTGACTACTGTCTAACTATTAACAAACTAGAAAGCTCAGGAGCCCGCGAAAAAAAAAAAAACACGAAAAACACAGCGATGTCAGTATCGGCCCAGGCAAATTAAGACAAATTCGCCCCCGCTAGATATGATTACTACCGTTTGCAAGCTTGCGTGAAGCGTGACGAAATAACTTTGTTTTGAAAAGTTATAACTTAGTCGTTTAGGGGTCAAAACTTAGAAGTTATACAGGTGAAACTTGTGCCCGAGCCAGACAAAACTTTTATTTTCCCGAGTGAAACTTAAAGTTTTAAACATCAAACTCGCTAAATCAATGAAAAACCGGAAGAAATCCGCTGAATGTGTTAAAAAATATTTAATCTTATCTAAATTAGGGAACTTTGAAGTCAAAACTCAGATAATCGACTGGAATTTTAATTTTACCGTTGAACATGATCGCTTGCTTCGCAAAGTTTCCAGACATAAACTTCGGCGGTGGAGAATCAAGTATGCAGAGGAGGAAGGGCTCCCGGGCTCGTGTGCCACAGCCCTGAAGCAGTGCGACGAGGATGAATTTCCTAACATATTCACCCTGCTCAAAATACTATCCACTTTGCTCGTAACTAGATGCGAGTGCGAAAGGTCCTTCAGCGCGATGAGAAGGTTAAACACCTATATGCGATGCACGATGAGCGAGAACAGATTAGCGTCACTTGCACTTATGCATATCCATTACGACATGCAAATACACCTTGAAGAAGTGGTGGAGCTGTTTGCTACCATGCATCCGCGAACGGTAGAGCTATCAAAATTGCTGTGACATTTAATGTTACTGTGGCCCCTTGTTGTGATACGGACTGTTAGTGTTATTCCAATAATGCACTAGCTTTTTGTATACAGTAAACACCCGCATATAAGAACACTTTTTTCAGGTATAAGGCTGATCGTGTTCTTATTTGAGGGGTGCTTAGTGAGAAATCAGCCTGAAAGTGTTCTTAAAGTGTTCTTAAGATTGGTTTTAAAAATGCTTCAAATGATATATTACTAGAGGTTTAATTAACATACAATGCTGTTTTGTAATTGTCCTGAACACCATAGTACTTTGATATAAGTTACTGTATTGTATTGTTTCCTTATCCCAATACCCTTTTCCGTTGTATTAAGAACATGTTTTATTTATCAGGCTGAATTTGTTCTTATTTATATGGTGATTTATTGGCAATTTTTCAGCCTGATGTTCTTAATCCACTTGTTCTTATATGCGGGTGTTTACTGTACTAGGGAATTAAGGGACTTAAATACTAGAGCGATCCAAACTGACGTTTGATTAAAAGCGCTTTTTCTTCCCTACCCCAACCCTAAGCTAAACGTTTTTCGTCAGACAAATGGATACGAATCCCCCTTGAAATACTCCAGCTACGGGCCTGTAACAGGAAGAACAATTAACTCAAATACTTAGGGACATTTTAATTTTAACTTTTTCAATTTCAAGAGGAAAAACCATATAAGCTAAAATGGAAAACTGTGTTGAGGAGACAGGCACTTTAATTTAAGAACATACATGTATCAAGAACGATTTTATGCTCAAATCACCAAATAAGGACGTTCGGTTTCAGCTCCAAAATTAGACGTTCTCATGAAAAAGGATGTACAGTAGGGGAATGAGACCTGGCATTGTCAAAAGATCTTATCCATGATGCTACGCTGGCGCGCTTCGCGCGCCTGAGCTCCGCTAATAAGCAAAATAAACAATGTAGACGTTCTTTTTGTTAAATGATCATTTACATGTTGCATTTTCCAGTTTATTGGCCAAACCTACTATTAAGCCTGGTTTTCACTATTGACGAAAGCAGAAGCACAAGTATCAGACGCTTCGCAACTAATCGGGCCGACAAATTGGTCTGCTCTCAACTGAGTGGCGTCATAGGTGTTCAGAGCTCAGTCGGTTGGTAGAGCACTGGACCGGCATCACGTGCACAGAAGTTATTGGTTCGACTCCAGTTAAAGTCACCTGAATTTTTCAGGTGTCTATTAAGATAGCAATCGCTTAAATTGTCTAGTACGTTAGTCCGATCATTTCTCCAATTCAGCTCCAAACCGCACTTCACGAAGATTTCTCAACCAAAGACAACAGGGAAAATTAGACATCATTGCAGCAATTTGTAGGAATTTGATAGGAATTCACCACCATATACGGTGCCCAAAACATTTTAATGTCAACCCTTATGCAGTACGTCTGATAGCATTTTTGTTAACTGTAGCTTACCAATACTGTAAAGTTAAACTGATTCAGTTTATTGCGCACCCAGTCCTTAGCTACCTTGTTAAATGTTGTCATGTTTTTGAAAACACAATCTAATTCACTTTTATGCGAAAATGTGTGAAATAGAATCAATCGATCAATCAGAAAAAGTATTTTATTTTTCCTTTCTTCATCTAGTTATTCCAGAGATCAAAATGCGGAGCTCAATCGTGTATTTGTTGGTCGCTTCTCTAGCATTGTGTCACGGTGCACCAAACACCTTCCAAACCATACGAGCTCGTGCTCACTATGCTTTTAGAAATTATCCAGTGAGGGCACAGACGGAAGAAAAACGAGGTAATTAGCGCTTATGGAAATTAGGTTTACCCGCTCACTTCACCCCACCCCACCCCCTCACGCCCTGTCCTGCATGTGTCTTTTTCACTTTTTGTCCATTTCTTTGCCGTCGTCTGCAAAACAACAATGTGAAATAGCCATATTTGAGGTTCAATGAAGAACGTCAGCAGTTGAGGATAAATTTTCATTTTCTCCCCTAAACTAAGCGCCTTTCGAACCAATGTTATTTATTTGAGGAACTACCATACCCTCGTCATATTAAAAAGGTTGAAATAGTCAGGAAGTGATGACAATAACGTGAGATGACGTTCTCGTTGACGTCGCCGTCGTCGTTGCTTTAATAACCTAAGTTCCCTATTGGCTCTTGGAATGAGGCCAGTAAAGGGTCAGCGGACAGTCAGATGCCTGCAAACAATTTGATGCCCATTATGCATTTGAGGGGATCAACTTTCTAATTCAGTCATTTCTTTGAATAACTAAGGACAAGTTGCTGTGAAAATCAACGCTTGCCTTTATGCCCACAATAAAGACCGCGAGGATCATGACGCTGCTGGGCTAGTCTGGGATGCTGGTCTAGCCGAGGATGCACAGGAGTGGGCTGATCATTTGGCCTATGACGTTGGGGGAATGGTTCACGCACAAAACACTGGACAAGGGGAAAACTTGTACTGGTCTCAAGGTTCACACGTAGCAACTTGCGCAGACGCAGTGAAAGCGTGGTAAGGTACCCTACGAAACAAACGTTCAACGAGAAGTAGCTATTTGTGACATTTTCAACAATAAGATCAGCACTTTCTTGGTAGAAATCTTGGCCTGCAATTTACTCATAGTGTTAGTGTGTGATAAGGAAGGGGGGGGGGGGGGGTGGGGGGTGGGGGGTGGGAAGCGGAGTACCTGGAGAAAAACATATTAAGAGAAAAGTGGAAAACGTGGAGTCCTGGAAATGAACAGGCCAAGGGCAAATTGGTTGAAGACAAGTGTTTCAACCGCTTTGCGAACCCTGCTCTCGCAACTTACAACCCTTAGCTTACTCCTGTTGCTAATGAAGGTACAGTAACTTCTGCTGTACCTCTGCGAGGCGGGGGAGTTTTTTCACAAAGTTTTTTAATTATTGCGTTTCCAATTATCTGGTAGCCTGGAATACGCTAGAACAACCAAGGCCAGTTGTATTGGAAATTTACGCGGATTCTTCGTCTCTAAGACGCTCACTTCTAGAAAATTTGTTTTAACGGTTTGCTTGTTTTTTTTTTTGTTTGCGTCTAGGGACGCAGAGGAGGTCGATTATGACTATAACCATCCACCACATACGTTTAAAGATTTTTTGAGCGCAAAGAAACCATATGGACACTTTACTCAGGTTTGTTTTATGTCGGCTAGCAAAGGCTCTCCGTGTACCTTGTCCTTGCTTCACGCATTTTATGATACCATTATGATATGTTGCCATGTGACACTGATGTGACATCAGAAGTGGTTCCATTTGTAGCAGTTTTTAAAACGAAAGTGAAGACTTATTTTCATTTAAGAATCATACAATTAGCTTTTAGGAATTTTGGAGAGATTGCAGAATACCTGGCCACTATTGTATTTGGATCGCCACTGAGTGAAGGCACAAGACACGAGTGTCGAAATCCTTTAACTTTGAATAGTACATTTCTAAGCTACATTTCAATTTCTACCAGAGTAGCATCTAACAATGTCTGATTGTCAATCTGGGGCCAGTTGCTCGAAGCTCGGTTAAAGCTAACCGTTGGTTAAGATGTAACAAAACCTATAGGTTTCCATGGTAATCAACGCTGGTTTGGGCCCCGTTTCTCGAAAGTCCCGAAACTTTACGGGCCATTTTCGTGTGTCACAATTCCCTTTGTATCTCAAGAAAGGAGAGAGGGTTTAAATCGTCAAACTTATCAGTCATTTTTTCTTTTTGTTACCTTGAAAACATATTAAAAGATCGGCTTTTGGAAGTTTAACAAATGGCTTTTCGGCCCCGAAAACGATGGGTAACAATGAGGTGTGCGCTGGGCGGCCGGTCTTGCTAGGAATCCGGGCAAAAGAACGACAGACGTAGGCTGAATTTTGTCGCTCGCCTTTGTACTCGTTCCACCTTCCTCGTTAACTCAATAGACCAGTTTCGATATATTAAAATTCAGTCCTAAACAAAAGACATCATCACGAGGCTCTGGGGAATAAATATAAGGATTTGTATGAGTTTATTCCCAGAGCCTCGAGATGATGCCTTTTGTTTTCAACTGAATTTTAATATATCGAAAATTGGTCTATTGACTGTGGTACCCATATCGATTGAGTCTTGTAGCGGCATCCTTTGAAGAACGAGGCATAGAACAATTCGCTATTTTCACCATCCATAATGCAATACTTTTTTTGGGGCGGGGGAAATTTACATAAAACAATACAAGTTATTACTCTTGGGACTGTAACAGGATATCCATTGGTTTAATGCAAATAACTCCCAAAATGAACTGTATTATGGGGTTGGTGAAAAAGCGAATAGACGCTATTCATATGCAAATTAACAGAACGGTTATTCTACAATCTTTATACATAGGTATACATATCAGACATAGTTACACAAGCAGGATATTGGACTATATTTAGTTTAGTTACTCATTGGTTTCACGCCCGAAGCGATCATCAGACTAAAAGCTAATTACCAATGTTCTACTCTACTTAATGGTACTACCGCGGAGGCTCTTGCTCTGGTCGGCTCCTTAGAATTTGTTTTCATGCCTGCATTTGGTTACTAATTTAGAACGTTTATTCACCAATCCCGGGTCTTTTGAAGTAAGAATGCAGAGCTTTTGAGCCAAAAAAAGGTTGCATTTAGAAGGGTGGCCATTATATGAGCTTGCGTGTTTTCACAATGCCCCATTTGATTTGGAAATCAGTGTTGTTGTTTTTAAGAGCCCAAATGTGTTTGGAAAGCGCGGTGCTATTTGCTTGTTTGGCATTGTTAAAAGACGAATTATGGTTGTTATAGCGCGCCTTAAAAAAATCCTGCTCAGGTCATTCATTCGATGTCTGTTTTTACATCACCGGATGATGGTTGAGTGTGCGTAGCGCGATAAATAATGCTGCTCGTAAGGCATGCGCCTTCTAGAGGACAATACAACGGAATGACTGAGCAGGAATTAAGGCGCGCTATAACAACAATAATTCGTCCGTTTAACAATGCCAAACAAGCAAATAGCACCGCGCTTTCCAAACACATTTGGGATCTGATTTCCAAATCAAATGAGGCATTGTGAACACCAACGCACTCATATAATGGCCACTCTTCTAAATGCAACCTTTTTTTTGGCTCAAAAGCTCTGCATTCTTACTTCAAAAGACCCGGGATTGGTGAATAAACGTTCTAAATTAGTAACCAAATGCAGGCAAGAAAACAAATACTACGCAGCCAACCAGAGCAAGAGCCTCCGCGGTAGTACCATTAAGTATAGAGTAGAACATTGTTATTTAGCTTTTAGTCCGATCATCGCTTCGGCCGTGAAACCAATGAGTAACTAAACTTAATATAGTCCCGTATCCTGCTTGTGAATTTAGCTCTAACTTACGGCCTTGAACACTCTCGGCAAACCCGCGGGACGCATGATTTTGTTGTATATCAGATATAGGGATATGCTATTGTTTTACGTTTGAAAAAATCTTGAATGTAGATTCAAAAACTCAAAGTTTTTCGACACTTATAAAGTAATCAGAGAATTTGCTTTAGTTTTGCATTACTTCACTCAGTGATTGGTTCAAAGTTTTGCGCCATTTTTACAACCAATCAGAAGTGAAATCAAAACCAATCGAGGCTTGCGCGGGCACATTTTCCCGCGCTTTGTGTTGGCTACGTGTAATTACTTCGAGTTTTGATTGGTTTATATCACTGGATTGTCTCCGTCCTAGTTGAAACTCGCTCTTAAGAAAAGGACGCTAATTACTAATATCAATGGAGGAACCTTTCCTCTATACGAAATTGGTGGCATATAAATGGACTTTTACGGTAGCTTTGGATCGCCACTCATTGAAGGCACAAGACACGAGTGTCGAAATTTATCTTTGAATCGTACATTTCTAAGCTACATTACAATTTTCTACTAGAGTAGCCTGTAACAATGTCTGACTGTAAACCTGGGCCAGTTGCTCGAAGCTTGGTTGAAGCTAACCGGGGGTTAAGATGTATGAAAACCTATTGGTTTCCATGGTATTCAACGCTGGTTTGGGGCCCGTTTCTCGAAAGT
>NC_090886.1:49310431-49342931 GCF_036669925.1 Montipora capricornis
ATTTCAGCTGGTTTAATCCACAGCCACTGAGAAACTACTTAAAGAAGACAAACGAGTAAGAATTAATGTGAAAAAGCACCTTGCCATTTGCCAATAATGGCATACTTTAAGAGGCTTAATCTCTCCAGGCGGCTGAAGTTTCAATGTGGAGCATTTAATAATGAGTCAAAAGCGAATTTTGATTATTGCTGGCACAACCATAGATAATCATAGATAAGCAGGCATACAATGCTGAGCAATCTTCAAAAATCCACTGAACGATCGGAGGAACTCTCTGTCAATGTCCTGTCGAAAAATCCAACTTTGTTCCCTCGGAAAAGTGATTGCCATTTCCTCTTATGGCTATTCAAAACAAAAAAGGAAAGAAACGAATCTGCTGCCTAAGGGGTTTATTTGGAAAGATTTGACGGAACGGAAAGTGATTCGATATCATCCTAAATTCCGATGAGTTTGCCACAACTTTGAGTATATCTTTCCAATATCTCGGATCTCTTAAGTTACAGACATCGGTTGAATCGGCCTTTACAACTGTCTAAAAATATCGTGACGTCACGCGCTCTCGCATCCTTAAGGTTGTCTGCCTGTGACTGAAATAACACAGGAAAAAAATGTCACAGCCGCTTTTCTTTTCAAATTTTATGGCATAAAAAACAAATCCCATTTTCTTGTGAGAACAGTTAAAGTCGGATGTGGATTGATCTAGAAAACGGCACGCTTCGTCAAATAATTTGCAGGTTTTTAATTGATGCCTTTTTGTCATGCATCAATTGTTCATACGCAAAAATATATACAGTATACAGCACAGGAACGCTTTTTTGACGAAATACTTTTTAAACAGTTAGGTTCTTTAAAAAACTGAACAGAAAATATAATTTGAAAAACAACCTTGTGCCCGACTATTTGCTTAGTAATTACAGATGAGTGCTGATTTTTCAAACACTATTTTTTGAAAGGAAAAATAAACAACAGTATTTTTTTCGATTTACTTAACAAGATATTTCGAAGGAGTTTCATAGATCTGTATGATATAAGAATCGAAGTCTCTGGTTTAACCTTCCTTTGTCATACGAAATAAGGGTCAATAATGAAACACCGGCACTTGCATTTGACTCCGAAAGCTGCCATTATGTTCAATTCAGGTCGGTTGACTCTCTCACGCAGCAATAGATGAAAAGTTAAATTGATATAAATTTGCAACTAAAGCATATTTGGTCAAGAGAACGCGCAAATATGAGACGGTAATACACCGCAGTGTCCCGGTTTACCGATTTAGAACAGAGCAAATAGCGGACGCGGAACGGGAGTTTTTCAATAAAAGAAATGTTTTCAACACGATGCACAGCCTGAGAATATTTGGCTTGTCATCGCTTGTCACACGTCAGTTTGGTGTATCCAATCAAATATAATGGAACTTTAAACGTTTTCGTCTGGTGTCGTTTCGTCATTCGCACGTGCCTTATGCAATCGTTACAATGATTCTCCATTAGCGCAGAAGAAGGCAAAATACTAGAAAATCCATGCGTAATAGTGGAATAATAAATCCCTTATTGAATGGCAGTAAGATATAATACGTGCGCGTATTATATGTTAAACCATTCAATAAGGTATATACCGCACTTGTCATTGAATTGGGGCCAGAGTCAACAAATGTCGACCAAACATTCATGATTCTAATTAAGTTGTGAAGTAACTGAAAAATGAATGGATTAGAGCATTTTAAACAATATATATAAACCCAACAGCAAAAGTAAATATAAGCTTGCACTGCATGAAAAGTGTTCGCAATGTTTCGTTTCCCTGCAACTCAGAGAATGTTGAGAGGGTTTTCTAGAGTCAAAATAAGAAAGAAACACGAAATAGATTCGATTTATTAGAGATGTGAGCCCGTGTTCGCATGGCAATTCAAGACCATTCAAGTGGAGCGATTTGTTAAACGAGGACGTATTCCTTTGGGTTTTACTTACGAATCGGAATCATCTTTTTCTCCAGATACTTCAAATTAAATAAAACTAAATATGATGATGCATCGAGATTTACTGTGAAAATCCGAAAACCGTGAACAGTAAGTAAAGCTTTAATATATGAATCCGAAAGAAGTAATTTATTACCGAAGGAAAATCGCCTTGTCACTGTCTTGTTGCTTCGAAGGTGACTTTTGACGTAATACATTTTTTGAGAGCCTGCTTAGTCTAGAAAATTATCACAGAAATGCTCATTTCTATTCTTACCTTAGCTCCGTCCTACTGGAAGCCAAGCCGGAGAGACACTGAACAGATCTGAACAGCATAATGTTGTAATGCCTGGTTGTTGTCGATACAGCAAACACCTGGCTCCGTCCTAGTGTTGTGTGACAATTGAAAAATAAATGGAGCGATAATGATTGGACAAAAAATTAAATGGCCCGGCCAGGTAAGAATTGACCGATCGATGGATTAGAGTGGTAAGAATATGTTTCCGGACGTTTTGATCATTTAAAATTTGAGCAAAAAATTGGTTTTTTATTATTAAGGAGCTGAAAAAGGTCGAATAAGGGTGGTGGATTTTGCGGTTATTGGTTAAAGTTTTAGCTTGTTACGGCTACCGGTTGTTTTTCTGTATTGTATCTTTTATTGGTTTTTATTATATAGATACTGATGAAATACCAGGATTTCTCCTGTTACTAAAAAATCATATCTTCACTGCGCGCAGTGAACATTCACATGTGAGAATATAGCTGTCGTCATGGTAACGAACACGATTAGCCACTAAAACGCGAGCTTCCTCTTCATTGCACGATACTTTTGTGCTTTAATATAATTCTTCTCTACTACATTAACATTTTATTGCAAATTTTACATTATCATGATTTGTTTTTCATAACTTTCATATCTTGTTTCATGTTACACAACATGCGCGTTTTAGTGGTTGGTGAACACTGTTTCATCATTTCGAAAATGAATAAACAAGTTGTTTTAAATCTAGACATTTCATCAATATCTATATAATAAACAGAAAGTATCTCTCACTCTTCTTCGAGTGCTGAAAGTATCTCTCACTCGTTCGCTTCGCTCACTCGTGAGAGATACTTTCAGCACTCGAAGATAAAATTCGTATCCCCGCGCGGCCATGTAATATCCTCTATATATACTCTGACGTTTCAGTATCACCAGAAGGAAAAAAACAGTTAAAACAAATGGCTGTCAACTCGTCTTGTAAAGGTGGTTGTAATTTCATCACACGCTATAACGAAAAATACGCAAATGAGATTTTTCATCTTCATATATTAAGTCCGTCATACAAAATGCGGCTCTGGATTCTCATTTTAAAACCCGTAAACTCAGTGGTACGGATAAAATCACAGGCAGCCCGGGCTCGGAGGGTAAAAACCGATAAGGAATCCCAATAACAAACACTCAAAAAGATATTTACACGCAAAAGTTCGCAATAAAAAGAGCCCTACTTTGTTGTCCTAGTGACTTTTTCGGTTTCTGTGCGGTTATTTTGCCTGATTTAAACGACTTAAGCGACTTCTCACCTTCCCGGGTTGTCCCTCGTACATAAATAAAGGAAAGGCTGGAAAGTAATCTCTAGCATACCTCACATCTCGCCGATAAAGTCACATTTATATTTCAGCTTCATTACGTAAGAGAGAAGACATATACCAATAGGTTTATCTTGGAATATCCAGGCCGAGCGCCGAGTACCGTTACTATCGTTACAAGACTGAATGTGGTCACGTATCTGACGTCACATACATGAATAAAAACAATACCATGAAACGCTAAGCAAAAGCCAGGTTTAGCAACGCATAGGCTTGATTACCAGCCGCTGTTTCGGGAAATGAGCCAGCGCTCACTCCCGAAATCTCGGCTGGACGCGTGAGGTGAGCCATTGTTAATCTCCGCCAATCAGAAACTCGTCTGCACAAATCCGTCTGGCATAAATTATATGTTTTGGCTGCGAAGGTATTCTTTGACCCCTCTCTCCTCCACAGAGGTTCGGTTATCGGTAAGGTGATCGGCTTTGATCGGCTGTGATCGGTAAGGCGTCAGAATGAGTCCGCTGTGCAAGGTGAGTGCAAGCGCAAGAAACTCTCACTTTTTTTCGCCCGCGTGTACTTCGCTCAGAGGTTTCACCTCCTGTAGCCTCTGCGGAGGAGAGAGCTTTGACCCGGCCTGTTCGAGGTTTACAGTGCTTTTAAGGTAGGAAACATCCAAGATTGCGACAACGAAAAGTGTTCGAGAAGCTGGAGAATGGGAACTGGTGTCGTTTTCTACGGCCTGAGTTCGCAAACTTCACTGATTTTCCAGTGGCGCCACGTTCAAATTACGGCTTTCAAATCCATTTCTATTGCAATTTTCTCCTCATACTTCGCTAATGTAAGAGCAAGTAAAATTCCTCAAGATCAATTGAAAGTACTGGTGAGTTTATTGGTGGCAAAACGAGGGGGCCGATGAGATCGACCGAGAGCTGAAGCAGCCGAAGATTTTTTTGATGATTCGCCGGTTGAATTCAAACTCACATTGATCATTCTGATCATTTAACCACAAACTTAAGCTCGTATCATCTGGAAACTTCGCACAGACGTTTTAAGGTTTGGGATGTCTAATGCTATTTTCCCGCAACTATTGACTTAATTATGTTTTGAATTTACGTCACAGACACAATCTATCGCTCACGCGTCCAGCCGTCTCTTCTCGGGGAGGATACCCGAACTCGAGTGAGCGGCGGAAATCGAGCCTAAGCAACGCAAAGCAAAAGCAAAAGCCAGGTTTGTCTTTACAGGTTTAGCAAAGCTTTTGCGGTGATTGCCAGTTATGGCTTTTGCTGTGAACAGTTGTCTTTTATTCTTTGAAGCCTTTGCAGCGATTTTGACTTTTGAGCGATTACGGCCTCTATTGGCTGCATAATAAATTCAAGTTGGCGAGTAATAATTATGTAGTTATAATAATGTAATAATCTACGGTGGTATTTTTAGATATAAAAAGCCATAAGAAAGACTACATGGATCTGCATCTGAATATGAAGAGGAGTCGGTATGCAGAAAAGGAAAGTGACAGGTATCCCGGCGATTGAAAGTTTTTTTTTTTCTATAGGCTGTGCTTTCCCGGGAAATGATATCTCATGACATCACACTATAAATATTTTTCATCCTAAAGGATTCGTAGACCATGACTTCCCGGCATTTGATTTCTGCTGCACTGCATAACTATTCTTCATCATTATCTGTAGACTGTGCTTTCCTAACATATGATATCTTCAGCACCGCATAATTGCTTTTTGTCGCTAGGAAAGACTCTGGCTTCTTGCAATTAGGTTCCGTCTTTATCGCAGAACTGTTATTCACCGTCAAGGATAGATTGTGCCCTCTTGTCATTTCATTTGGTTAGAATTGCAAAACTATTTGATTTCTTCTGCACCGAATATTGGTTCTTCATCATCAAGTGTGGACTGTGACTTCCCAGGATTTCATTTCTTCTGCACCGCATAATTCTTCATCTTCAAGGAAAGACTGTGACTTCTTGGCATTTGAGTCCGCAAGCACCACATAGTTGTTCTCAGTTCACCATGAACGATAGACTGTGTCTTTCTGGCATTTGTTTCCATCTCCACCGCTTATTGTTCTTCGTCATGAAGGATCATTCCGTGCTTTTTCGGTATCAGTGATTTCCTATGCACCAAATTTTATTTATATATTATAATTAATAGACTTTGCATTCCTGGCATGGAGTTTCTACAGTTACTGAGAGGGTGCGTCTTCGAGGCATCTGATTGGCGCTGGATAGACAATGCTTTTGTTCTATTTCATTTCTGTATCGGCTTAAATAATATCATTGTTTTGGATACTGCATGGAATGCGCCTTGCGGTCACTTGATTTCGTCTGTACTGGATATTGAGTTGTGGCACAATGTTCATCGAAATTTTCGTTTCTTTCTAGTGACAGCAGAGTGCGTAATTTTAGATACAATTTAGAATTATGAGCTTTTGGGGGGGTGGGGGGGGTGGGAACAGAAAAATAGTAAGTACGCGTTAAACGTTTGGCGAATGTGCTCTCTAGACATCCTCTTAATGAATCCAATCTCGTTACCAGTGTTTAGAACCCTGGAAACGTGGTTGTTAGTGGGTCCTGGAGTTCATGAGTCTTTAGTTTTTACCCCAAATTTTGATCCCTGATCCCAAAAATGATGAGAATTTTGATCCCTGAACCCGCAAAAATTTGATCCCTTCAAAGAACGCCTCCCTTCGGAGATTCAGCACGCCCACTGTTATAAAAACCAATAAAAACTATCTCAGCCCCAAGGGAATTATGATACTTCTCGCGGGAAAAACCTGTTCCTAAAAGTAAATTTACTTACGAAAGAGTTGACTCAAAGAATTCAAGGGCGTAGCTAGGGGGCCCTGGGGTGCTCGTGACCACCCCCCCCCCCCCCCCCCCCTCTTTGTAAGCCTTTTTTAAAGCGAACAACCTACAATATTCAGGTGGCGAAAACGCCGCAATCTGGTGAGTACCCTCTGTTTGACACAGTGTGACCCCCTCCTTTGAAAAATCCTGTCTAGGCCCCTGGAATTAGGGGAGATATGAGCTCCCCTTGATGAGACCTGCCACTAAGTTGCTCAACTTTTATTTCATGCTATTCCGTAGTTCATATTTAACTTCATACATTCTAAAACGTCATAAACGGATACATTGTTCGTGATTGGCTAAGAAGCACCATACTTGGCGGGGAAGCTGTTCTAAATATGGACGGTAAGAAAAAACAATGGCTTCCTTCAAGGAAAAGTATAGGAATTGTAGCCTCCGGGTCACAATCTCTTAATAATTATTTTGCGCGCTCAATCACTTAATCAAATTTAAGTGTTTCCCGCCACTGTCAATCAAACTTCTCATTTAGGTCAAAATTCGCGCGCAGCATTGCTGGACTGTCTTAACACGGTCCAACAATTTCAGGCAGCGTTTTAATACACGATAGAACCCGGTCTCACTTGTAATCGCATCGTTTCGATGCGGTTACGTCTTCTGTTTACACGACACCGATAGAGACCATTACCGGATCGATTTGAGAACGCTGCCAGAAGTGGAACGTTTTCAAAACGATACGGTTTCATCTGTCGTATAAACAGCGAAACCGCATCGATTTGAATACGGTTACTAATTTGGCGCGAAATTTGCATTTTTAATTCAGAATGGTGAATTTAGCACGTAGTACAGCGCTCACTTGTACCGCACATCTCGACTTTGATTTTCTGGGGCAAACGGTTCCGTGTAAACACATCAATTTTGATGCGGTTTCAAAGTCGTGAAACCGTATCGATGTGAAACCGCGTTCGTGTAAAGACCTGTAAACGATGCCTCAGTATTCTCATGACCAAGCGTAGATCTGACGTAATCTGGTTGCAAAACGACTTCGAAAACGTTTAGACCTAATTTTCAATGAAGCTTCCATTTAAAGGGAGCGGAAAGATAAAACGAGAGACAGGCCAAAATGTACGGAAAAATTCTTTTCCCCTCCCCCTCACTAAAGGTCATAAAGAAGTGAAAATCAGTAACACCCAGGTGTGGGGGACATTTTAAATTAACCCCGTAAAGGAGACAAATCTGGGCTTCGCCCAGGATTTTCTTGACCCCGAAAGTAATTAATATACACTTTTACATATGATAGCGTTTTGGCCAGAACAGCGTTTTGCGCTCGAAAGTTGACAATTATTCTGATGTAGCACTTAAGAATCGCATAAATCATCCCCAAATACCGAGAATTTACAAAATTAATGAGATGGCCACAAAACGCCGGCTGAAAAACACGAGAAGGTGAAATTTGCAAAGTTCATCACGTTGGGAGCAGACAAGTCAACAAGTTTAAATGGGGAGCGTGCGTTTTCTTAATAATGCGAACATAATTATGCATCCGTTGGCGGTATTAATTAATTATTTACGGAGGGCTAATTGAGGACAAAAAGCTAAACACGGCACGGTAATCAAGGTGAAGGAATGGTTAGATGTCCCTTTACGCCATCGGTGACATCTGCAAACAAAAGGGAAAAAAAGTTGTTTGAAAACCATATAAGACCATCAGAAGCCCTGGACCATATAATAATCAGTGTTAAAACATTATTTAAGAATCGCACAAAACGGCGGGTCTAAAACACAGGTCACATTCCACAGGTCATTCGTTGCAAGTCATTGTTTTACCTTTTGAAAATTAAACCTATCACTCAATTTGGCTAACCCTAGGCCTAAAATTGGTTTTTAGGCCTAGGGTTAGCCAAATTGAGGGGTTCTGGGTTACTTTGAAAAAGGCAAAGCAATGACCTGCAACGTATGACCCTGTGAAATGTGACCTGGGTTTTAGCTCCGCCGCGCACAAAACGACAAATAATTTTTTACGCAACATCAACAATGGGAGGTTTGCTCTTTTTGACGAAATCGCTCAAGCACGCAATGGGATAAAGCATTTTCTTTTTCTTGCATGACAATTGACTCCCTCTTAAAAAGTACAAATATTGATTGTTGTTCATACACATGCAGGATCGTGCAGAAACTACCCTTAAACGAATTTATATGACGAAAACGAAAAGATTGTTGCCGTATGAGTAAAAGAGCTTGATTTTGTATATTCTCATTCACTCAAATTGTTAATAAGTTTGCTTTGTTTCCATTTCATCTCCAGCTGAGATCAAGTTAAAGAATAAGCTTTGTTCAGCTACAACTTGACATATGGTTGTTCCCAGCTCCCTCAAATAACATTTAAAAGCAGTTTCGCCTACGGACTAACAGTCAGTCGCGTTGGTATCAGCTCTGAAAGGGAACAATCTGCTGATCCAGTTTCCAACCAACCTGTCGTGGAACAGTTCAAGGTAAAAGTATTTTAAGTATCAACTCTCTTTCTTATCTGATTGAAAAAAAAAGCATATGTATAATCTAGATTTCAAAAGGTTCACAATTTATTCATAATATAATCGTAGAGTCCTAAGTGACCTTTATCTGGAAAAAAATTTCATTCATCGACTTAAAACGTAATAGTTTTTGAGGCGCTTAGATCATACCTTTGTTCAGCTACTTGCAACTTTTTCCAATAAGTTAAAAAAAAGTACGGTTTTCAATGACATTTGCTGTCAAATTTTGGTCGAATCGTTGATATCTTCATCCAAAAATCGACAAGAAATCTGTTTTGATGTACAGACTCAAAATTTTGATAGACCAATATTTAATTAAACACAACATTTTAACGTAAAGATGTTCTATTTCTAATTTTTAGAAGAAAGTGCCGGCACAATACCGTTTTACAGAGGTTAAATTGACATTGCGCCAAATTTAAGTATTTGAGCTGCAGAGACGCAAAAGAAAAGGAATTCGAAAACAAAATCCTGATTTTTAAGTCGGGAAAGGGTTTGAAACTTGTTTAAGATGGGAATATTTTCTCGCGTAAACGTACCTATTTCGTCGCCAAATCGACCAAATTGCGCGCCAAAATTACAATGTAACATTTGCATAATTTATTGAATTTCTATTGTTTTTTTTATTTTTTGTTGTAGAGAGCCTATTCACTAGTGGTCTCGTACTAGTGAATTAGTTTTGAATAGAAATATAAGTAAACACCATGTAGCAACGTTCAGCCTGAGATTAAACAAAATTTTAAGAACCGTATCTAGAGAGAGAGAGAGAGTGAATTACGAGCTTTTTTTTTGTTTTTTGGTTTTTGTTTTTAGTTTTTGTGGGGGGAGGGGGGAGTGGGTTGTGAGTAATGTAAATAAATGTAAAAGAAATATAAAATTGCTGTGTAACACAGGCCCGTAGGAGAGGGGTTCGAGGGGTTCAAACTAACCCCCCTTGAGGCCCAAGAATTTTTTTTTTTGCTGTTGCCGACCTAACCGAGCACCGACTCTTGGATTGTCAGCTTGCGCTAGCCTGTTCAAAATAAAGTATTTGTTGTTTTCACTGTTATGTTTTCGGTTTTGGGAGCCATCGTGGTCAAAACGCTGCCGCATAGGACGCTTTGTGACTACTGTCTAACTATATAACAAACTAGAAAGCTCAGGAGCCCGCGAAAAAAAAAAAAAAAACACGAAAAACACAGCGATGTCAGTATCGGCCCAGGCAAATTAAGACAAATTCGCCCCCGCTAGATATGATTACTACCGTTTGCAAGCTTGCGTGAAGCGTGACGAAATAACTTTGTTTTGAAAAGTTATAACTTAGTCGTTTAGGGGTCAAAACTTAGACGTTATACAGGTGAAACTTGTGCCCGAGCCAGACAAAACTTTTATTTTCCCGTGTGAAACTTAAAGTTTTTAACACCAAACTCGCTAAATCAATGAAAAACCGGAAGAAATCCGCTGAATGTGTTAAAAAATATTTAATCTTATCTAAATTAGGGAACTTTGAAGTCAAAACTCAGATAATCGACTGGAATTTTAATTTTACCGTTGAACATGATCGCTTGCTTCGCAAAGTTTCCAGACATAAACTTCGGCGGTGGAGAATCAAGTATGCAGAGGAGGAAGGGCTCCCGGGCTCGTGTGCCACAGCCCTGAAGCAGTGCGACGAGGATGAATTTCCTAACATATTCACCCTGCTCAAAATACTATCCACTTTGCTCGTAACTAGATGCGAGTGCGAAAGGTCCTTCAGCGCGATGAGAAGGTTAAACACCTATATGCGATGCACGATGAGCGAGAACAGATTAGCGTCACTTGCACTTATGCATATCCATTACGACATGCAAATACACCTTGAAGAAGTGGTGGAGCTGTTTGCTACCATGCATCCGCGAACGGTAGAGCTATCAAAATTGCTGTGACATTTAATGTTACTGTGGCCCCTTGTTGTGATACGGACTGTTAGTGTTATTCCAATAATGCACTAGCTTTTTGTATACAGTAAACACCCGCATATAAGAACACTTTTTTCAGGTATAAGGCTGATCGTGTTCTTATTTGAGGGGTGCTTAGTGAGAAATCAGCCTGAAAGTGTTCTTAAAGTGTTCTTAAGATTGGTTTTAAAAATGCTTCAAATGATATATTACTAGAGGTTTAATTAACATACAATGCTGTTTTGTAATTGTCCTGAACACCATAGTACTTTGATATAAGTTACTGTATTGTATTGTTTCCTTATCCCAATACCCTTTTCCGTTGTATTAAGAACATGTTTTATTTATCAGGCTGAATTTGTTCTTATTTATATGGTGATTTATTGGCAATTTTTCAGCCTGATGTTCTTAATCCACTTGTTCTTATATGCGGGTGTTTACTGTACTAGGGAATTAAGGGACTTAAATACTAGAGCGATCCAAACTGACGTTTGATTAAAAGCGCTTTTTCTTCCCTACCCCCACCCTAAGCTAAACGTTTTTCGTCAGACAAATGGATACGAATCCCCCTTGAAATACTCCAGCTACGGGCCTGTAACAGGAAGAACAATTAACTCAAATACTTAGGGACATTTTAATTTTAACTTTTTCAATTTCAAGAGGAAAAACCATATAAGCTAAAATGGAAAACTGTGTTGAGGAGACAGGCACTTTAATTTAAGAACATACATGTATCAAGAACGATTTTATGCTCAAATCACCAAATAAGGACGTTCGGTTTCAGCCCCAAAATTAGACGTTCTCATGAAAAAGGATGTACAGTAGGGGAATGAGACCTGGCATTGTCAAAAGATCTTATCCATGATGCTACGCTGGCGCGCTTCGCGCGCCTGAGCTCCGCTAATAAGCAAAATAAACAATGTAGACGTTCTGTTTGTTAAATGATCATTTACATGTTGCATTTTCCAGTTTATTGGCCAAACCTACTATTAAGCCTGGTTTTCACTATTGACGAAAGCAGAAGCACAAGTATCAGACGCTTCGCAACTAATCGGGCCGACAAATTGGTCTGCTCTCAACTGAGTGGCGTCATAGGTGTTCAGAGCTCAGTCGGTTGGTAGAGCACTGGACCGGCATCACGTGCACAGAAGTTATTGGTTCGACTCCAGTTAAAGTCACCTGAATTTTTCAGGTGTCTATTAAGATAGCAATCGCTTAAATTGTCTAGTACGTTAGTCCGATCATTTCTCCAATTCAGCTCCAAACCGCACTTCACGAAGATTTCTCAACCAAAGACAACAGGGAAAATTAGACATCATTGCAGCAATTTGTAGGAATTTGATAGGAATTCACCACCATATACGGTGCCCAAAACATTTTAATGTCAACCCTTATGCAGTACGTCTGATAGCATTTTTGTTAACTGTAGCTTACCAATACTGTAAAGTTAAACTGATTCAGTTTATTGCGCACCCAGTCCTTAGCTACCTTGTTAAATGTTGTCATGTTTTTGAAAACACAATCTAATTCACTTTTATGCGAAAATGTGTGAAATAGAATCAATCGATCAATCAGAAAAAGTATTTTATTTTTCCTTTCTTCATCTAGTTATTCCAGAGATCAAAATGCGGAGCTCAATCGTGTATTTGTTGGTCGCTTCTCTAGCATTGTGTCACGGTGCACCAAACACCTTCCAAACCATACGAGCTCGTGCTCACTATGCTTTTAGAAATTATCCAGTGAGGGCACAGACGGAAGAAAAACGAGGTAATTAGCGCTTATGGAAATTAGGTTTACCCGCTCACTTCACCCCACCCCACCCCCTCACGCCCTGTCCTGCATGTGTCTTTTTCACTTTTTGTCCATTTCTTTGCCGTCGTCTGCAAAACAACAATGTGAAATAGCCATATTTGAGGTTCAATGAAGAACGTCAGCAGTTGAGGATAAATTTTCATTTTCTCCCCTAAACTAAGCGCCTTTCGAACCAATGTTATTTATTTGAGGAACTACCATACCCTCGTCATATTAAAAAGGTTGAAATAGTCAGGAAGTGATGACAATAACGTGAGATGACGTTCTCGTTGACGTCGCCGTCGTCGTTGCTTTAATAACCTAAGTTCCCTATTGGCTCTTGGAATGAGGCCAGTAAAGGGTCAGCGGACAGTCAGATGCCTGCAAACAATTTGATTGCCATTATGCATTTGAGGGAATCAACTTTCTAATCCAATCATTTCTTTGAATAACTAAGGACAAGTTGCTGTGAAAATCAACGCTTGCCTTTATGCCCACAATAAAGACCGCGAAGATCATGACGCTGCTGGGCTAGTCTGGGATGCTGGTCTAGCCGAGGATGCGCAGAAGTGGGCTGATCATTTGGCCTATGACGTTGGGGGAATGGTTCACGCACAAAACACTGGACAAGGGGAAAACTTGTACTGGTCTCAAGGTTCACACGTAGCAACTTGCGCAGACGCAGTGAAAGCGTGGTAAGGTACCCTACGAAACAAACGTTCAACGAGAAGTAGCTATTTGTGACATTTTCAACAATAAGATCAGCACTTTCTTGGTAGAAATCTTGGCCTGCAATTTACTCATAGTGTTAGTGTGTGATAAGGAAGGGGGGGGGGGGGGGGGGGGGGGGGGGGGGTGGGAAGCGGAGTACCTGGAGAAAAACATCTTAGGAGAAAAGTGGAAAACGTGGAGTCCTGGAAATGAACAGGCCAAGGGCAAATTGGTTGAAGACAAGTGTTTCAACCGCTTTGCGAACCCTGCTCTCGCAACTTACAACCCTTAGCTTACTCCTGTTGCTAATGAAGGTACAGTAACTTCTGCTGTACCTCTGCGAGGCGGGGGAGTTTTTTCACAAAGTTTTTTAATTATTGCGTTTCCAATTATCTAGGAGCCTGGAATACGCTAGAACAACCGAGGCCAGTTGTATTGGAAATTTACGCGGATTCTTCGTCTCTAAGACGCTCACTTCTAGAAAATTTGTTTTAACGGTTTGCTTGGCTTTTTTTGTTTGCGTCTAGGGACGCAGAGGAGGTCGATTATGACTATAACCATCCACCACATACGTTTCAAGATTTTTTGAGCTCAAAGAAACCATATGGACACTTTACTCAGGTTTGTTTTATGTCGGCTAGCAAAGGCTCTCCGTGTACCTTGTCTTGCTTCACGCATTTTATGATACCATTATGATATGTTGCCATGTGACACTGATGTGATATCAGAAGTGGTTCCATTTGAAGCAGTTTTAAAACGAAAGTGAAGACTTATTTTCATTTAAGAATCATACAATTAGCTTTTAGGAATTTTGGAGAGATTGCAGAATACCTGGCCACTATTGTATTTGGATCGCCACTGAGTGAAGGCACAAGACACGAGTGTCGAAATCCTTTAACTTTGAATAGTACATTTCTAAGCTACATTTCAATTTCTACCAGAGCAGCATCTAACAATGTCTGATTGTCAACCTGGGGCCAGTTGCTTGAAGCTTGGTTAAAGCTAACCGTTGGTTAAGATGTAACAAAACCTATAGGTTTCCAAGGTATTCAACGCTGGTTTTGGGCCCCGTTTCTCGAAAGTCCGGAAACTTTATATTTACGGGCCATTTTCGGGTGTCACAATTCCCTTTGTATCTCAAGAAAGGAGAGAGGGTTTAAATTGTCAAACTTATCAGTCATTTTTCTTTTTGTTACGTTGAAAACATATTAAAAGATCGGCTTTTGGAAGTTTAACAAATGGCTTTTCGGGCCCGAAACGATGGGTAACAATGAGGTGTGCGCTGGGCGGCCGGTCTTGCTAGGAATCCGGGCAAAAGAACGACAGACGTAGGCTGAATTTTGTCGCTCGCCTTTGTACTCGTTCCACCTTCCTCGTTAACTCAATAGACCAGTTTCGATATATTAAAATTCAGTCCTAAACAAAAGACATCATCACGAGGCTCTGGGGAATAAATATAAGGATTTGTATGAGTTTATTCCCCAGAGCCTCGAGATGATGCCTTTTGTTTTCAACTGAATTTTAATATATCGAAATTGGTCTATTGACTGTGGTACCCATATCGATTGAGTCTTGTAGCGGCATCCTTTGAAGAACGAGGCATAGAACAATTCGCTATTTTCACCATCCCATAATGCAATACTTTTTTTGGGGCGGGGGAAATTTACATAAAAACAATACAAGTTATTTACTCTTGGGACTGTAACAGGATATCCATTGTTTTAATGCAAATAACTCCCAAAATGAACTGTATTATGGGGTTGGTGAAAAAAGCGAATAGACGCTATTCATATGCAAATTAACAGAACGGTTATTCTACAATCTTTATACATAGGTATACATATCAGACATAGTTACACAAGCAGGATATTGGACTATATTTAGTTTAGTTACTCATGGGTTTCACGCCGAAGCGATCATCAGACTAAAAGCTAAATACCAATGTTCTACTCTACTTAATGGTACTACCGCGGAGGCTCTTGCTCTGGTTGGCTCCTTAGAATTTGTTTTCATGCCTGCATTTGGTTACTAATTTAGAACGTTTATTCACCAATCCCGGGTCTTTTGAAGTAAGAATGCAGAGCTTTTGAGCCAAAAAAAGGTTGCATTTAGAAGGGTGGCCATTATATGAGCGTGCGTGTTTCACAATGCCCCATTTGATTTGGAAATCAGTGTTGTTGTTTTTAAGAGCCCAAATGTGTTTGGAAAGCGCGGTGCTATTTGCTTGTTTGGCATTGTTAAAAGACGAATTATGGTTGTTATAGCGCGCCTTAAAAAAATCCTGCTCAGTCATTCCGATGTATGTTTTTACATCACCGGATGATGGTTGAGTGTGCGTAGCGCGATAAATAATGCTGCTCGTAAGGCATGCGCCTTCTAGAGGACAATACAACGGAATGACTGAGCAGGAATTTAAGGCGCGCTATAACAACCATAATTCGTCCTTTAACAATGCCAAACAAGCAAATAGCACCGCGCTTTCCAAACACATTTGGGATCTGATTTCCAAAATCAAATGAGGCATTGTGAACACGCACGCACTCATATAATGGCCACTCTTCTAAATGCAACCTTTTTTTGGCTCAAAAGCTCTGCATTCTTACTTCAAAAGACCCGGGATTGGTGAATAAACGTTCTAAATTAGTAACCAAATGCAGGCAAGAAAACAAATACTACGCAGCCAACCAGAGCAAGAGCCTCCGCGGTAGTACCATTAAGTATAGAGTAGAACATTGGTATTTAGCTTTTAGTCCGATCATCGCTTCGGCGTGAAACCAATGAGTAACTAAACTAAATATAGTCCAGTATCCTGCTTGTGTATTTAGCTCTACCTTACGGCATTGAGCACTCTCGGCAAACGGGACGCATGATTTTGTTTTGTATATCAGATATAGGTAGATGCTATTGTTGTACGTTTGAAAAAATCTTGAATGTAGATTCAAAAACTCAAAGTTTCGACACTTATAAAGTAATCAGAGAATTTGCTTTAGTTTTGCATTACTTCACTCAGTGATTGGTTCAAAGTTTTTGCGCCATTTTTACAACCAATCAGAAGTGAAATCAAAACCAATCGAGGCTTGCGCGGGCACATTTTCCCGCGCTTTGTGTTGGCTACGTGTAATTACTTCGAGTTTTGATTGGTTTATATCACTGGATTGTCTCCGTCCTAGTTGAAACTCGCTCTTAAGAAAAGGACGCTAATTACTAATATCAATGGAGGAACCCTTTCCTCTATACGAAATTGGTGGCATATAAATGGACTTTTACGGTAGCTTTGGATCGCCACTCATTGAAGGCACAAGACACGAGTGTCGAAATTTTTTATCTTTGAATCGTACATTTCTAAGCTACATTACAATTTCTACTAGAGTAGCCTGTAACAATGTCTGACTGTAAACCTGGGGCCAGTTGCTCGAAGCTTGGTTGAAGCTAACCGTTGGTTAAGATGTATGAAAACCTATTGGTTTCCATGGTATTCAACGCTGGTTTGGGGCCCCGTTTCTCGAAAGTCCCGAAACTTTACGGGCCATTTTCGGGTGTCACAATTCCCTTTGTATCTCAAGAAAGGAGAGAGGGTTTAAATTGTCAAACTTATCACTCATTTTTCTGTTTGTTACCTTAAAAACGTATTAAAAGATCGCCTTTTGGCACTTTAACAAATGGCTTTTCGGGCCCGAAACGATGGGTAACAATGAGGTGTGCGCATGGCGGTCTTGCTAGGAATCTGGGCAAAAGAACGGCAGACGTAGGCTGAATTTTGTCGCTCGTCGTTGTACTCGTTCTACCTTCCTCATTAACTCAATTGACTGTGATGCTAATATCGATTGAATGAAGAAGGTCAGTTTCTAGTGAAGCTTCAGTGCAGCGTGGGTGGAAATGCTACCTACGCTACTTGTACCCTCTCGTTCAACACGGTCAACAAGCAATCCTATACTAATGCTCTCCTTTTCCGACCTATGAAATGTAAAATGTTATCTTTCCAAAGATCGTACCCCAGCAGAATTACTAGAATTTGGAATACCCTACTAGAGGACCTTAGGCTCAATACAGTTGATCTCAGTGCTTTCAAGTGCAAACTTAAACTTTATTATAAACATGCAGGCTCTCTCGTTTTTTGAACCGGAAAATCCACGGACATGGCGTTCCATCTGCCCCTCGTGCAAAATAGCCAGAAGGCCTTGCCGCGCCTATCACTTGCTGTTTCTAGCTTATAATTTAGTGCATATTTAATTATTGTAGTTGCTTTTTATCATTAGTTTATACTGGTTGTCAAGGGGCCAAAGTAATTGGCGCAAGCTGTTGTGGCGCTCTGTCAGCTTGACTGGCAAAGTTAAATAAATAAATAAATAAATAAATCGTGCGTTCCTCTTAGGTTGTTTGGAAAGGAACAACAAAAGTAGGTGTGGCCATTACAACCAAGGGGGAGGCACCGTACATAGAAACCTTCATCGTGGCTCGATACTCACCTCAAGGCAACATGCTGGGACGGTTCGAGGAAAACGTGCATCGACCGCAGTAAAACAAGTAAGTTCTACCAGGAGCCAACTACCTCTACTCCTGTTTTCTCAGACTTGATCATGCATGTTTAAATAATATTACACTAGTTTAATGTGTGCGTATGGGAAGTTAACGAAGACATTTGGCGTTGATTGGAAAAGGCTTTGTTTCTCACAGAGTTTCCGAGAATAGTAGTACCTCACTTCGACAGATTCTTGTATCCTTGCAAAGAATACACTTTTTTTGTACAGTGTGATAACGTGGTTGTGTTCATCAATAAAAGAGTAAATTCTCCTCCCTGAATTGAACTCTGATCATTATATAAACCCAGAGAAAAACTGAAGGACAAAATTAAAAAATAATAACTAACTCATCCTCAGCCAATTTTTCTGCGACAACATCTCAACTTTCTGCGTGTGAGCTCAAAAAATGTCATAAGCTTACGCAGCGAAGAAATGGTTCAGGTCAGTTCTTTTAATTAATACGAAACCAGCCAAAGTAATCGGTGCTTGGTACATTTGAATAATACGATGTTCCAGGAGGGTCACAGTCCAGTTTTAATTTTTCACAATCCAGTGTTAATTTTCCACAGTCCAGTTTTAATTTTGTGAGTCATCATCAGTTCTCTCACAGGTCACAGACAAGTTTAAAGATATGGGAGACACTACGTCCGGGCATGCGAAATGTTCTCTTCCGGTTGCCGTCCGCGTCTCAAAAACGTTCAAGGACGGTGCCTACTACTGTTATTGCGCATTCGTTCTGCGCATCTCGAGATACTCGGGTTTCTTATCGGTGATGCTTACCAATAAAGTAATATTTTTGAGGTTTAAAACTATGCCGAGAAAGTAGATCTTAGTAAGTACTCTTGGTATCCGAAAGAAAATTGGGGGTAACCAAGCATTTTTGAGAAAGAACGCCATACATCGCTTTGTATTTTAAAGCTTTTTACAAATATTATTCATCAATTATCTTTGAAAAATTCCTGGTTTGCCCCAATTTTCTCTTTGGATTTGAATAACACTTCAGTGTTGAGATATACATTTCCTACATAATCATAAACCGGGTCAAAAATACCTTTGAATTAGTAGTCACCCTCCTTAAGCTCCCTAACACCTTGAAAACCTTGCTGGTTAACTAATATGAAACATTTTATTTCTGTGTCATTTTCCTACAGGCTGAAGCTGAGAGTAAAACAGCAGGAAACAGCAGGAAAAGTAGATTGATGCTTTGAATACATTCTCAAGTTATATTACGCCTTGTAGAACAAAGTCTTAGACGCTAGCTGCTGTCAGGCTGTAGTGTAATACAAAAGTTGGGTGTCCACTGAAAATTATGTATAATAATTATAATCCACAAAGGTTTTCCGATGCACGTGGATTAGTCAGCTCTCTAGTCACAGCTTAAAACTAATAAAATATACAATAAATACGATAGACCTGATAAATATTGTAATATCAGAAGGAACGAGGGTCATCCCAGGTCGATAACGGCCCCTGAAACCCCATGTTTACTGAAAAGCATTTAAGGCTTCAATAATATCATTGCTTATTAGTTATTCCATGCCTTTATGGTCCTAGATACAACACTATGCTTGAAACATTGCTAGAAGCTTGTGGTTGAATAAACTTATTGGGATAGAACTGCCTTGTAAGTCTGATTAACCTTCAATTGTATTTAATGGACACCCCTGAAGGGCACAAAATCCAGCTCTTTAAGTGACTTCGCAATAACTCCCGGGGACGATATATAGTATTGTCTAGAACAAGTCAGATCTAAACCGGCGAAACAAGGAGAAAACTTGCGACCGGTCACGCGCGCGAATTTCTTTGAGACGGCGAGAAATTGACATAGACGCTTCTTAACTATTAGCACGTCTTAACTATTAGCACGCAGCCGATTCAATCCACCGAACTACTCCCGGCAAAACATTACTGTGTGTAGCCTATCTGTTCACCAAGGCAACAGGGAGAGCCGAAAGATCAAGTCAGAAGAAGAAGTTAGCTTCCGTATCGTCATTCTCCATCCCCTCGCAGGAATCAATTTATTCTTTATGGCATGCTCTTCTACGGATGAAAAAAATCCCTCACAACCCATAGTCCCTTTGTTTCGCGCCGCGGGTATGGGTGTTACTCGAGGTGAAGATACACAAGGAAAATGCAATAAATGTTCACAGGATCTACCCAGTGTTTTGGACTAGTTTAATCCGCGCGATTCCACGTTGCACAAGGTAACTTAATACTCAACTGAAAAAAGAGGCATGCGTATGAACACACCATAAAACTAAACAAATCGGGCAATTGAATAAACGATCCTTCTCCAACTTCTTGTAGATATACTTACAATTCTGTAAGGCGTAATCCCGTTTTAAAACAATCTATTTCCCTATTTTTGCACAAATCACGAATACACTGTTTTCAATAACAGGACTCTCTTCTCACTGATCGTTCGATTTCTCATCACGCTACTCCAAAAGGTAGCTGCAATCTGATTGGCTAAGCACTAGTTATGTAAAAATGACTTGCGTGTCCTGTCTTGATCACAAAATATCTATCTCGTTCGCAAAGCCCGTGATCTTGTGGCCAGCGGCCCAGATACAGAGCTCTGGGGGAATCAATTTGAGGGAGGATTCTGATTGGCTGTTTTTTGTCTCATTGAACATGCGTAAAAGAAACGGAAATGAACAGAGTTGCGTGGGCGCATTTTCCACCCAAAGCACCCCTCAGCTATTTGCAAATAAAAATTTTACTAATAAATTTTACAAATAAAAGTTGCCGATGAAATGACTGACAACACCTCAACTTGACTGCGTATGAAGAACATGCCCTGTTGTTTGGAGGAAAATCTCGGGACGAATGAATTGCAAAGTTCTCTGTAGAGATAACGGGAATCGAAGCTCGCCAAAATGATGAATTTTTGCAGTTTGTCTGTCGGTAGTGTACATGTTCCCGAGAAATCGAAGCGTTTACACAATTTAAAGCTCTCTGCGCGGATTCCGACAAAACGCAATGCGATAAAAATACTTAAGTGGCAGACGTACGAGAAGAAAGAGGGGAAAAGCTTGAAGAGAACACTTATCGCCTCTAATAGAGCGCATGCGCACTAAAACCCGAAGCCCCCTTAACTGTTGGTCCAAAAAATTCCATTTCCCTAGAGCCCTGAATCTGATTTCTTCGTAATAGCCCTTTTGCCGGTTATTTTTTTCTCATTTGCATTACATTACAATGTAGCACCTAAGTGAGACAATTTCGGGCTATTTTGTAGTTTTAACCCGAAATTGCCTCGCATCCACCTTAGATTACATTGTAATGCAAATGAGAAAAACTAATCGTGAAAAGGGCTATTCATTGCTTAACCGGCTGTAAGAAAGATTGACAAGCCGAGCCAATTTCTAACTCTTCTGCCATTTAAGTACTCCATCCTCGGAGACCTTGGGGTAGTTGGATGCAGAGGGAACGTACAAACGGGCGAAAACTAACACACCAGGTGCCGGTTTCTCGAAGCCTGATTAGCGCTAACCGTTGGTTAAGAGGTAACAAAACCCATAGGTTTCCATAACTAACCATGCTTCGAGCAACCCGGGACGGTGAGTTTAATTAAGCAACGGCAACTACAACGCAACAAAGCAAGAGTATTATTGGCTAAAAGGAAATATAGTCGTGCTGCACGTGCAGCACGAATTTCCAAGCTCTTCTTTGCCGCACGTTATAAAACCGCAACGTGAAGGGTTTGACGACAACGTGAGCATATAACAATGAACCATTCATTTTTTATTTTTACTTTACGGGTTCGCCCGTATTATTGCACAAGGTGAAAAAAAACAAAACAAAACAAAATAATCGCGTTTTCGTTGACGTTGTACTTACTGTGTATCAGTAAGAGATTGAAACTGATGTTCTTCAGTAAGAGGGATTATCACGTACTGCACGGCTGTTCGTCAGTATTAGTTTCAGAGAAAAAAGTCTGCTTTGCGCTTCAGAAAATGCTCGCTAGCAAAAAGCTATGATATCAGAAGTACAAGAACTTGAAGCGTGCAATTTTGCAACTCTTTTCCTTGGAACAAAGCCAGAGATTTTAGGACACCAATTCTATTCCCAAATATGGACAAAAATAAGATCAAAACTGCACGCGTGGGAAAATGCACGAACTACATTACATCCAAATAAGGAAATTTTTAAAGTAAAAAAACCCCAGCTCTGAACCAGAGTTAAAGGTTTCAAGGTCACTAGGATCTGCCTTTATATATTCTGTGCATTTTCTGATGTCAACCCCATTTAATGAGTCTCATATTATTCACATATCCATGAGGAAGTAATGCAGGTTATGAAACAATTTCTCAGACAGCCAACCTCGTCCCCAGGGCGCTTTTTCCAAAGTCAGGGAAAAGCGCGCTGGGGACAAGGTTGTCAGACAGCCACTACCTTCCAGAAGGAGACTGGTTGCCGCCCCCACCCCCCTCCCCCCCACCCACATTCCCGGAATCAGGCACCTTTGCATAAGCTGTTCCCTCCTGATCTCCTGTTGTTGCCTATGACTATAACTTGAAGTTAACACACACAAAAAAGGGTACTTAAAGTGTTCATGTTGATGGTATTTTAACTTATTTATACCCTTAATTAACGCGAAAACTTGAGATTTTATAAACGGTAGTATGGCCTTTGGCGTGTACGTTATAGTAAGCCAGCTTGGGGAAGCAAGTGTACTAACTAAAGATTGAAAATATTTGGCAGAGACTGGAGAATCGAGTAGGCTATGATCCTTGTATACCCTTCCGAAGTCTCCGACATTTCACCATTTGTCAAGGACTCGATTTAAATTGATGTTCGTACACCAAGCACTTTTCAAAGGACGACATCAAAGTCCTCAACTTAAACCTCTGAGTCATAGAGGATACCAATATCTAAACGACTATCATTAGAGCGAGATCTTTGCTCGCAAATATTGCCTTGCCAACCTAATCCATCGCTTATCTTATTCCAATCAACAGTTTAAAAAATAGTGCTAAATATCAGACACCGCACATCTTTTTAGGTCCAGTCCACACGTATCCATGTGTCTGTTTCCAAAAAAACGTCGCGTCCGCATATAGCGTTTTCGCATCGTTTTCGTCCGTCCACACGTATAGGAAAAATTGATTTGAAAACGATAATTTTTTAACCATAACCCTACTGCGCATGCTTGACGCATGAGTATTCGCTTTTAAGATAACTATTTGGATCAGAACGTTGTCCCACCAAGAGCTCGTCTGACCCAAAATCATCGAGGTCTTGGTGGGGGGTAACCAACAAGTCGTTTCAACCTTCCACCTCTTGACACAGGTATTGAAAGTAATCTAATAATGCTTCCCCCTTCTGGAAAAGTCAGCTTGAAGAAATGGCAAAGATAAATTTGCATTTGAAAACAGGGAATTTGGTTTAAAAGAAGCCCAAGTATTAAAGACAAGAAAGTGAAGCGATTTTCCGCCATATTGAATAAGTTCATAATATAGCGCGGAGTGGATTGGAACTGGAAGTGTGACGTCAGTGTTTTCGAAAACTTCCGTTTTCGCCCGTCCACACGTACAGGCGACAAAGAAAGGGCCTCCAATTTTAACCAATCAGGAGAAGACATGTCACGTGTGACTGCTTCTGCCATGCTATTTACTCCTTTGTGACTGTGCTCGGGAGCCCACCCATGCCATAACAACACTCTTATCTAATTCACACTTAGGAGGAACCATTCTAGTCACAATCGTGACTTAGTTCGGTTCTCCATGGTGCATGCTGCCTTTAAAGTCACCAGCGGGGATGTTACTCGCACCGACTCCAACAAAATTCGCGCAACTATGTTGCAGGCTTTTGAAAGAGTTTCAAAAACTGCAAAATGTTGCGTTAAAAATCTCCCTGTGTGCCATGTTAAGCGAAACAACGTTTTATGCAACAATGTTGCGTTAAAAAACATCGACGTTAAAAATCGGTTCGTGTAAAATGACATCACCTTAAATAGGCACTTTAGAATCTACGACCTCGTTGTCAACGAGAACGCCACTCGACAACCATATCATTGGTTAAACTAGAAAAAAATAATCGTGCTGCACGTGCGGCATGTATTTATCACATATTTTCGTGGTACTCTGCACAACTAGAAGGACGTAAAATCACCAAATTTGAGGTTTTGGTGACAACGCGAAAAAATAAATGTTAACCATTCATTCACTTTTTTTTATTCCGAACCGCTCGCACCCGTCGTAGTAGACGACGACGGCAACGTCAACGAAAACGTCACTTCAAAAATATAACTTAGCGCTATAGTAAATATTTTACGATTATTCCATCTTAATCACGTCACTAATACACAGGCAAACTATCCTGTAAATGAATGGGTACTAACGGTTTTAAGGTATAAGGAAAGAAAATAAATGGCTCGTTTTTGTTGGCTCGCGTTCGTCATTCCGAGTACGGCTTGCGCCCACAGGTATTCAGCGGATTAAGTAGCCGTTTCCGGTTTTTTTCGAATAGAGTGCTTTTCACATGACGTCACGGCGGCCATAGACCATTTTACGGATACGGCAGTCATTTTGAAATCCATTGTTTAAAATAGCTGTTATGGGATTCTAAGGGGGCAAATGCATACTAATTTGCGCCCTTGGAATCCCATAATAGCTATTTGAAACAATGGATTTCAAAATGACTGCCGTAACCGTAAAATGGTCCATGTTGATGTTCCAATACAAAGGAATGGCGGCCATGATGGTGTACCGAACTAATCCTCAGGGGATTGAACTCTATTATTATGCAAATACTTTCTTTTGTTTCAGTAATCCAATATAAAAAATCACGTGAGTGAAAAGGCTCTATACGGTGTCCAGATTTTGAAAACGCAGACGAAACACTATCGGATCCAGTCTTTCCCAGGTGAGATAAATCAACATGGCGTATCCACCTTGGACCTTGAGGAGAAAAAAGTATTGCCTTTGATTGTAACTTTATCCACAAATGGTTAGACTTTTAAGTCTTGTCGGATAAGCACTATGAGCCGTAGGTCCCATCCCACAACCCTTTCTGTTAAATCAAAACTGTGGGACGTTAAAGAACCCACACACCCGAGATATGCTGGTAGTGTATCTCTCAGACAATTGAAAACCGCCATGAGACTCTATGCGATAAGGTGGGGTATTTAATTCCAAAATTATTCGTGCTCCAGCACTAGAACGACTAGACACTTAAATAAATAAAGTTTCTTTCCCTTGGCGTTGCGAACATGTTTGGCAACTGTTGCTTTGTCATTCAAACACGCCAGCTTGAGTTTTCCAACGTTAGTTTGTCGCGTGAAGGCCGCTTTAGACGGCGTTTGCTAATTTTGTAATCGGCATTACGCAAAAAGGGTACGTGGGCTCACTTTTAGCATGTTCGACCAAACTTTCTTGATGCTCAAGTGTGCTTAATTGAAACTTGCTTCACAGTTATGTCTGTTAAGTTATCGTCAGTGGTTTTTATTCGATCAAAACGTTTTAGCGTTTGGCCAGGGCTTAAGGAAACAGAATAATTCACAGGCAAAATTCAAACAAACCTGTGTAAAATGCCCGTACGTACGTCTTTGGGGCGCTTATGAATCCTTGTGTGGTGTTGGGTGGATTGTTATACGGGTAATCAGATTCTTCGTTGTACCTTCAAAAAGAAAAGTCTTTTGACTGCAAGTAAAGATAAACTTTACCCTACACTTAAAAAAAAAACGCTAATCCTAACACTTAACTTTATTACAACGAAAGCTAATATGCGAAAGACACATGCATTGCGGAGAGAATCAAGTTAAGATGCTGATCATCGCAGTTGTTAATTCACGTTACTTGAGCAGTGACGAAAGGAAAGCCTGAAGAATTCAGGTTTGAAAGGGATTCGAACCCTCACCCCTGTGACACCGTTGTAGTGCTCTAACAGTTGAGCTTTCAAGCCATCTACATAGCAAGCGTTAAATTTCCGCGGAACGAGATAAAACAAGAGGTGCCTCGTCCCATTTCTCGCGCGGCCAAAGCATCGAACCTCACGGAAATAGAATGTGAAATAGCTAACAAACTGCGGTTATCAACATAACGAGACAACACATGTTGTAAAACTTTTTATAAACAACGTGAGTTGTTTCGTTATGTTTATAACCGCAGTTTGTTTGTTATTTTTACTCAAGTTGAAATGATCGAAGAATAAGAGTGTCTACGATGTGAAATAGCTGCTATGTATTTTTAACTTACCAAAGAGTTAAAGCATCTTGGCAAGTTGCAACGCGAAAGCTTTTAGACCAATACAAGTTTTCGCCTTCACCAATGCTCCTAATTCAAGGAGATTTTCAGGCCATTCTTTTGTGTGCTGAGCCAGCGTCATGTTCAAGACCAGCAGTAATGCCCCATGTCGAGCGTGCTTGATGTTGTGCCGCGCGCGAAGACATGATTCTGCGTCCACTTACGGCAACGAAAGGTAAAGCATTGCTAAAAAATGAATTATATTATTGTGTAAGGCCGACTCTGACATAAAGAGTTATGCACGACAAAAACGGACAAATCTTTGGAATAAATAATACTTTCGGTTGCCTCGAAATAACACTATGAACAATCGACAGGTGCTTTCGTATACGCAGCAAAATGGCATTGAGGGGGAGTGAATCGAATATACTGATGAAACCCCCGATCCATTTAAATTTGCCCCTTTTGCTTTGCCCTTATTACTGCTGATGATGATGATGACTTAATTTAAACTCGGGTGAAAATGAGGCTTGTTAGGCCTTTAGCAATAAAAAAATGTTAATATACCGAGAAAAAAAAAAGATGAATAGGGAAAAAAGTATAAATATAAATTATAGTGTTATAAGTATAAGTATAGGTCTAAATATAAATAATAGTATGAAATTACAACTTACTTAGTTTTCTTATCTCATTCTTGAAAGGGCCAAATTCGGCCACTGATCTTACGTTATTAGGTAATGCATTCCACGCCTTAGCAGCAATGTAAGAAGTCGATTTAAGGCCGTAAGTTGTGGTCTTAGCTTCAGGTAAAACAAGTTTGTTTTTGCCCCTAAGATTTTCTTATTTTCTGTTACTTTAAATGAAGATTGAACGTACTGAGGCATATTGTTATTGAGGGCTTTTAAAATTACTGCGATTTTCATCATTCCGCGAAATCTCACCTGCGAATGCTAAGCGCCAAACTGAATTGCGTTTTGACTTCCATCAATTAGGAACCCGTGCATATGCGGCATTTTTACAGACCAATCTATTATTGGACTACCTTTGCCACAAAAAAACAGAGGCGGTTCTGGTTCGGTGACGCTATGAAGTCAAGTTAGTTTCCTGTGATTGGTCATCGGGCTCCTGCGGGAATCTCATTCGCGGGAAATTCAATCTAAATTAAATAAATCGGTCTGTGAAAACGCCGTGACAGGAATATGTGGGAGTTGCTCGCTCCTCCGCGTTGGCTCCTGTATGAATCAAGTTTCCGAACATTGCCGGGAAGATCGACTCCGTCTCCGGAAAGCGAATTGGAGTTTTTTCGTTTTAGTTCAGAGCTCGATTGTGATTTCTCTTTAGAGGTTCTTCTGTAAAAAGATCCGTACATATTCCATAGCATTCATCGATGTCGAGTTCGAGTCTACGAATGTACCATTTGAACCAAAGATGCTGATTGGTAGGGTTGTTATCATTTTTACTCGTGGATTTATCCACGAGTTTTGGTGAGGTTCTTTATGCAAATATTCACTCCTGCGTAACCGGAAGTTTCATCTAATAAGCCAATCAGGATGGACAATCACAACACAGCTAAGAGAGCTGTGACTTCCTGTTCGCTAGGTTGTGCGCCGCCATTGCTGTATGTCGCTTTTCTACTAAGTGTTTGAGCACCTTCCGCTGCATTTAGAAGCAAGAAACGGAAGAATTAAAGAAATGGCTTTCTTCAAAGGTGAAGCAAAATATTCCGATCAAGTATAGATTGGTGTAATTAATTGTGCACCGCCTTTCACTGACCAACGCGAAGACTTTTAATAATACATGTAGAAATGGAATCGACAGACACATGATGAGAAGACAGTACTTGTTCATCCCCTAAGCTCACGGGGGATAAATAAATTCCATGTGGAGGGTGACTGCCATCTGGAGAGTAACATCGAAGCTATCAAAGTATACCAATGTTTATCAAAGCTATCACGAAGTTTTGCAAGCTAGGAGTCATCAAATCCACATGAATGCAACTTGAACAAGATCCGTGACATGAAAAACAGGGAGGCAACCAAGCAATCCATGCTTCCAGACACTAGTACTTGTGTGGTGGACCATAATGAAGGACTGTCGAAAGACTCGGTCACTTATTATGTAACGAAAACGGATGAGAAATCCATCCCAATCTCATGCGATAGAGCAAGGGCTGAGGCAATACATGCTCCTCGGGATAGAGAACCTTCCAGGATTAATTCCTTACAAGAAAACGTCGAGCTTGTTTAAGAAAGACAAGGTAATTAGAAAGTGTGTGGTGCATTATTTAAATAAGGACGTACCGAGCTCGTCTGAGTTGAGAAAGTGTTTATCTCTTGTTTTTGTTTTGGAACATAATATATCTCTATACCTAAACCGCAACTCAGACGTAACAATCTTCGAGAGTAGGATATTTTAATCGTCATTTTTATCTTATCATCCGCAGGACTGCTAAACACAAAAAAAGGCTTGTCATTTCTATGGTGTATTCAAGATCAATCTGCTACTACGCATTCGACAAAATTGAACCAACAAAATGAGAATTATTGTCTATCAAGAGAAAAGCTATTGATATCAGGAGACATTGAATCGAACCCACGCCCTGTTGCTCATGGAACGAGTACACATACAGCACATACAATACTGAGAAATCCTTCTATAGCACTGTTGCAGGCTCGCTTAGCTCAAAAAGGATTGAAGTCACTAGAAAGTACCTCAGATGGTTCTTGCTTCTTTTCTTCTGTTGCCCACCAGTTATACATGATCCTTCCTATCACATGAATGTGCATGCTGCTGGAGTTGAATCCATCAGAAACGACCGTCAAAAAGTAATTGGACCCATTACAGAGCAATTGTGCATTTGTTGTCACAGCAACATACATGGTGTGATGCACTTATCATGCAAGCAGTTTGCAATGTATTATATGTTACTTTACGTATAAATGAATCCACTGAGGGGTGGGCACCACTAACTGTTATCAGTCCTATAAGCAGACAACAGGGAACTACTGTGAACATTGGACATCTAGATGGAAGACACTATGTTTCAGCACTTAATTCAGTTAGGTTATTATAATGACAGAATTTCAGGTTATGAAATCAGCAGTGTTACCAATGTCAACAATTATTCAGAGCCTGGTAATTGATTAATTAACGATGGCCAAAAATGATATGAGTGTCAGTAATAATTTCTACAAAGCAGGGGCAAAAAAAAGCTTATATGAGAGAATCTATCAAGCAGAAGAGACAAAATCACTTGAAGAGTTGAGGGAAAAGAAAAACAATGCAAAACGCCAAAACAGATCTGAATATTGAAGCAGCAAGGGAATAGGAAAAGAAAAGCAATCCAGAACATATCAGAGACCCAAACAGAAAAGCATAAAACCATTTAAGGAATGCTATGCAGAGCTCAAGGCTAAACCAAACTGAAATTTGTCAAGGTCAAGACTCTATTAGACATTCCATGTCAAAAGTGATGCAGTCTTTTTCATGATAAGATAACACATGGCCCTGAATATATATGCACTAGCTGTGATCAGTTATGGTTCAGATCATCTGTTTCTAAGTGTAACAGTATCAAATATAGTGATAAATATTTGCAAGGTTTGTTGGAGGAATGTATAACTGGCACAAAAAGTGTTAATATTACTAAATGGATCTGCTCTACTTGCTAAACCTGATGACATTAACAATATGACCTGGCAACAAAAATCACACCTTATTCAAAATTACCCTTTCATCTGTGCAACGAACTTTGAACACATGGTAGAGCTCTTTATAGAGGATGTGTTAAAGAGTAATCTTATGCCTATTGGAGAAATGGTATACTTATTTCACAGGGTTGAATTCCAACAAAGGGATTACCTCACATGCATGCATTATTTTGGGTATCTAGTTGCATATGAGAGCCCACCGTGCTGTTACACAATTATCCAACTATCAATGCTAATGCATAAAGAGAACTTCAGCCTGCCGATTTTAAACAATCGCGGTAACTTTCATATCCACGAGTAACGACAGTGGCACTTTGATTAATAGTTGCATACTGATAAGTTATTTGCTTTTTTCCTCAGCAGTCGCTTCATTATTCCAACACCAGTTGATTTTACCAGACAACACTAGACACCATTCAAACCTGGAGCAGCTCAGCCTGCAGAGAACTTTTCCTTTCGACCAACTGCACCTCGACCAGGGCTCAGCAATTCGGCGTTTTATCTTCCTATGCCATTCTCGGTACCACAGGAATGCAATCCTGGTACCAGTAATATTAGTGAAAACAAATGACAAACTAAACTAGTTTAAACTGTACTGTAAACAAACACCTAAAGGAATGTTGCGCTCGTGTAATCGTCCTAGTGAAAACACAAGCTGTGTCTTCAGAGATTGGTTGAAAACTTAAAAGAACTTCTGGCCTTTTGAGTGAGATATTTTTGCAAACTGGAGTAATAAACACTAAGGCTAACCCAATCAATGAGCAATGTGGATAGGATGAAGGACTATATTCATTTTAGACCGATACCTCGTTCCGGTGTACCTAATTTTGTAACTTTAATTATTATTTCTTGGCATTTATTCTTAAATCTGTTAGAACTTTTATCTGTTTAGAAAAACTGTGGAAGCGAACTTCGAACTGTGTGGCCCCTTCGCCGGGCTATCTTGACCTTAAGCAATGGTCCCTACCCGGAATTCTCTCCAATTGTATTAAACGGCAATGGAGCGAGGTTTGCTTCGTCGTTCAACCCAACTGGGCTAGAAAACAAAAATCAAAGAGTAGCATTTACACTTGTACTCCAAAAGAGAAACTTTTGTATAATTTTTGTGCTGTGTTACCCCAACTTCTCTTTATTATCGAAAGTAAAATGTGATTACTAACCACAGCAAGGTCAATTGACCAGTTTTATTTAAGCCAAAAAACCTTGTTTTACATATACGCTAAAGCAACTGGAAATATTACAAGTCAACGAAATTTCCATTTTTGCACGGTTTATTTCCAACCATCTGACGCCACACGATGAAAGAGCCGATTTGAAAAAAGTTGTCCAAAAAGGATGTCCATACATGCAACGGCTTCAGGATGCTCGAAAGGGTTTCAACATTTCAAAACTCTCTGTTTAGATCGAATAACGCTACAACACTGTATCACATAACAGCAATGTTATGGTACCATATGAAACAACGATTATTTTCAAACAAGATGTGATCATTATTGTGATGTAATAAGTTACCTTGGCAACGGGAAAACCCAGCAAAAACACCCTATATTTGGATTTAGTTGCTCATATCTCAAAAAAGAACTCGGTAACCCCCCTTTTTTATTGTTGAAAGGTGATAAGGAGGCAACGATGAAACTTTCGGCAAAGTTTAAAAAAATTCTGTCCGCAGGATTCAGAGCTACCGTAAAAAATCACAAAATTAAGGTGGCTCTGAATCCACTTGACAGAATTTTTATAAAACTTTGCAGAAAGTTTTATCATGCCCTTCTAATTACTTTTCAGTTAAAAAAAATAGGGGTCACCAAGTTCATTTTTGAGATATAAGCAACTAAAGACAAAATAAAGGGTGTTTTTACAGGGCTTGCCCGTTGCCATGGTGACATACTACGTCACAATAATGACTGTATCTTGTTCAGCAATAATTCGTGTTTCATTTGGTAGCACAATATTGCCAATGCATGATACAACGTTGTGGTGCCGATCCTTCTAATAAGAGCGTCACTTGGAAGCGGTGAAACTGACTCGAGCCTCCTTAAAACACAATTCCCTTTAATACTTATTCTTCATGAAGTCCACTAACAGGACATTGAAAAACCAATAAAGATCAAAGCAGAGCTCTGTATTTATGCACCGCGTTGTTTAGGCATTTCTCCTTAAGATAGCCTGCAAACGACAAAAAGAAACTGTTGAAAATTCATCGATTAACTAAATAGTTTACCAAGTACTAATTACTAAATAGTTTAACTAAATAGTTCGATGCTAGAATGGTCATTTTAATACAGGAGATCTAGAAACACTTTGTGTCAAAAATAATTAGCACAGCACTCAGTTATGTAACTACTAATTGAGTCATAGATCACTAGGGAGCTAGTTTCATCAGCGGGGTTCTCGATTGGCTGTCAGAAAACCAGTGACTACTTGCATTAGGCTCGTCGGCAGAGCAATGAACCAATCAGAATTCGGAGTAAATACGCATCACGTGCTTAAAGCGCGGGAGAACGCTATAAAAGTCTCGGCTTTGGTTTTGCTACTGGTTGGATGGGCAACGTGTCTTTTAATCAATACAGTTCCGTTTGCTTTGACCAAATTACGTCCAAAACTGACTCTTTTTCTCTTGCGAGGGGAGTCCTAGTTTGATCAGATAAACGTATGAATGGAGACGTTCACAGTAATACACATTTTTTGAACAACATTTTAACATTTTAACATTTTCGTCCATTAAAGTGCTTATAACCACAACACATTTTCCACTTTATTATTCTTTACAATCGTCTCAAATACATCGTGTTGTTTT
>NC_090886.1:49347931-49357931 GCF_036669925.1 Montipora capricornis
TCATGTGAATGGTTTCGCACTTAGGCTCGTTTTGACACAGAGGCAAAAGACAACTCGGAAATTGCCTATTCAGGTATTCTAGGGACACGCGATCATGCCTCGAAAATAATACCGTTCTCTAAGGGTTCCGAGCAGTTTCCGAATATTCTCGGTTCCAGACCTCGCACTAGATATAAGCACGTCGACTTTCTACTCCTTCTACTCACCCGACGTCTCTACAGGACTACAAAGGAATTGCGACTGCGTCACCACCTTGGTGACCATTCACTGGGGTTGTGATACTATCGCTGAATCTCATTTAAGTACCATTCAATGTAAAATTCCTGAATATCATACTCATCACAAGTTTTATTACTAGAGCTTAAGTGATACGGATATAATATGGCAGGCGAACAGTACGGGCAGGAAAGACTGTCTCTGTCAATCCCAGCGGACCTACGATTGAGGCCATCAAAGCCTAATCTAACTGTAAATACGGTTAAATTTGGACAACCATCGAATACAAATTTCACTTTCTCAAGAAACAAACATTTATCCCATCTTGAAGACCAAGAAGGAAAAACAAGAAGGATAATATATTACTGATTGGGCTTTTATTGGCTAGACACTCGACTGAGCTGAAGCCATCTTCTGATCGTAAACCATCTGCTGACCTGCAACCATCTGCTGACCTGCAACCATCGGCTGCCCTGCAACCATCTGCTGCTCTGCAACCATCTGCTGACCTGCGACCGCCTGACCTGCAGTCAGCGGCTGACATGCAACCATCGGCTGCCCTGCAACCATCTGCTGACCTGCAACGACCGCCTGACCTGCAATCAGCGGCTGACATGCAACCATCGGCCGAGCTGCAACCATCTGCTGACCAGCAATCACCGCGTGACCTACAACCATCGGCTGGGCTGCAAAATAGGTCGGTTGTAGTGGTTGCAGTTGGATTTGTCCGGTTCCCAATTGGCGAAAGGGGTACACTACCTGAAAACAAGGAAAAAAAAGCCACCAATTATGCAGCATGAATAATTAGGTTTATGTAAGACGGGAAAGGGTCATTGTTAAGGATATCTGGTTGGCGGAGAACAATTGGCTTCATGGATCATATCAGATTTCTACATAAAGGTGTGTTGCCAAAGAGAGTCCTCTCTTTGCTCCTGGTCGCCTGAGTGTAATTGTCGCTGCTCGTAGCTGTCAAAAATTTTCAACCCTCCTCCGCCCCTTCTTTGACAGCTTGATATTAAGGCCCGCATATGACCCTATTAATCGTGGCAACCTCAAGCCCGGATTCGAGTGTGAGGTACAAGTAAACTTCGAATCACGTTCGATGCAACCTCAAGCGTCTTTTGTCACATGATGTGACTTCATATCATTTCTCGCAAACTAGCAAACTAACAAGCGAATCATGTATTTATAGTTCATTACTTTAATTTAAAACAATAAACTGAAAGAAAGCGACATAACTGTTGCGTGTTATTTGTTTGGAATCAAACAGGAAAATTGACAAGGACAAGCAGCTTTCAATTATTCTAAGCAACGCAGCTTTGTGAGGCAGAATGGCTGGGTGGTTAGGGAGCAGGACTTGATATCCGAAGGTCGTGGGTTCAAGCCACGCTCTGACCACTAGGCTGGAGCTGTTTCTCGGTAGACCCTAGCTCAACTCCTTGGTCATGCTTGCAAATAGCCAACCGGTCTGTCTCCCGCCAGTTGGGATTGTTAAGCCTATTATGTTTATTTGAAAATTTTATTTCTTTCAATTAAGTAGCATGCCTGAGCACTAGCTAGGTATTGTTCATGATGAACAACAATTGAATATTTTCTTTGAAAAATGAAATAAAACTGGACAAAAGAAACATTGAACACTTAAAAAATCAATAATTCCAGGAGCACTTTTCAGCAATATAAGCACTACGGCATTACAATATCCGAACAGCTGACATCTTTGATCCGCCATCTTTAATTCCTTGATTTCTAAAAAAACGTCAGATATTGTACATCAATTACAAGTAGTCCTTCGTTCTTTCGGTAACTATGTGTACCCGATTCTCTTGAGAGGGCTCATAGCGCTTGCAAAGTTTCTCAAAAACGTCAGATTGTACATGAATTAAAAGTAGTCTTTCGTTCTATCGGTAGCTATGTGTACCTAAGTCTCTTGAGGAGGTTCATAGCGCCTGCAAAGTTTGTCAAAAACGTCAGATTATGCATGAATCAAAAGTAGCCTTACGTTTTATCGGTAACTATGTGTACCTGATCCTCTTGAGGTTCATAGCGCTTGCAAAGTTTCTCAAAAACGTCAGATTGTGCATGAATCAAATGTAGCCTTCGTTATATCGGTAATTAGTATATACTAAAACAGTGGATAGCGTTGAATTCGCGCGCTGATTGGCTACTCAAACTCCGGATATCCTTTGCTATTCACCTCTGAGCAATTCGCGCTGAATTCGTGCCCGAAAATGTTGTAATCTCTGCAGGAATAAATGAGTTAAAATCATCTTTTTGTGCTATCTTATCTCACTGTGTTAGTATATACTAAAACAACTATTCACCTCAGTGTCGGTGGCTAGTGGTGGATATTTACCTCGCCCCTTCGCGTTTCGCTAAATATCCACCACTAGGCACCTCCACTTCGGTGAATAGTTGCTAACTATAAGTGTACCTGATCCTCTTGAATAGGCTCTTAGCGCTTGCAAAATTTCTCAAAAAAGTCAGATTGTACATGAATCACAAGTAGCCTTTCGTGCTATCGGTAACTATGTGTACCTGATTATCTTGAGGAGGCTCATAGCCTGTGTCACCACAGCTCTTGACGCTTGCAAAGGCAAGGATCATCTCAATGATGGAAAATAGAATTGCCAAGGAGGATATGGCCAACATAGTATTTTCCTGACTGGTGAACTTGAATTCGGTGTCCTTTTTTACAAAGTTACGACGAGGGTAACCCGCCTTCCGATCTACCAATGTGGAAATACCCCATTGATAGTGGTACATTGTTGCTGCTGACATCACAGCACAAGCCACACTGACTGACTTGAGTGCATAAATCTGAAAAAGAGCAAGAAAGAAGAGAAGCGAGTCAGAGTGAATGAGTACATGGCCGTGCCGTGCTGTTCACTTCCGTACCGTGCAGTGCCGTGACGGTGCCATGCAGTGCCGGATGTACGCCCTGATGTTGTGCTCTAAGGGGGAAGAGCCCCCAGGGTTGTGCTGTTTTGGAAATCAAGGACCATTGCTAGTCTTCTGGAAAAACCTTACTCAGAGAATGCTGTAGACTACTGTCTTACCAAAATCGGGGGGCGTCTTGACATGCGGGACAAAACCAGGCCTACGATGCCAACTGGTAACACCTGGGTTGAAAGAAAAGAGAACAATCAGACACTATCAGGATGATTTACAAAGAAAACACTTAACTAAAAACTGATGCGAGTGTACAAGATGTTTACACTTCGTAAGGGCCGATTTACACGATACGATTTTGTCGCATGGGACAAGCTCACGACAGGCCTACGACATGACTTACGATTGTCGCAGCGTTTTAAAACATGTTTTAAAATGCTACGACATTTTTTCTGACGTACACAACAATCGTAAATCATGTCGTGGGCCTGTCGTAAGCCGTTGTCGCATGCGACAAAGTCGTACCGTGTAAATCGGGCCTAAGACAGTCTCTGAGTATGTGTTGTCTTAACACGTTTGATGGTCTGTGCGGCTTGGGTGCAAATGTCTTTTCACTTATTTTTATTTATTTAAATTTTTTACATTACCTTGAGTTGAAGCTGAAGGAAGGGGTCGGTAGGAGGCTGTAGGGAAAGGATTCGATGAACAATAGAGCCTGTTTCTCACGCAACCACTGTATTCAGCCGGAGATAAAATTTTACATATTATGCCAGCAATGATTATTTTGGGCGAACGAATAAAGCATTCTGCCGGAATAATAGCAACAAAAACTGACTGACAATTGAGGGGCTTTAGGCTGGTTAAGAGGAATCTGGACACTAGTCCCTCAATTACACAGTACACAAATCACATGCCCAAAGGTTTTGCGATAAATTCAACACTCTTCGGCTGCATCAGAGCGAGTGTTTTTGTTTTTGTTTTTTTCTTTTGTTTTTTTTTTCCATTACTTGAATACTCATTTTACAATAATCAAGCTAGAGCAATGGAGGATAACATTGAGGCGTCGCTATTGCTTCAACATAACAAGTGCTAAGGATACATATTAAGTTTTTCATGTAAACATAATGGAGCAAAAAAGTGAGTTTTTTTTTTTTCATCACACCAATTTAAAAGAGCTTGTTTTTCTCCGAACCACTGGAGTCTGCCACAGTGGTCGAATTGGTGATTCACCTTACACTGATATCAGTAAAAATATGATTAAACCTTTATTCGTATGGTTAAATCTCCCCACATAGCCATAATTAATATTGAACAAATTATCCAAATCTTTTGAAATCTTGCAACAAAAATAACTTAGCATTTTGCCGTTTAACACTGTTTTCTGTAACGTTTTATTGTTCATCGCTACTAATATAAACATAATTGTTAGTGAAATCATTATTTTATTTAAGTGTGGCAATACTGAATAAAGAGGTCACTCACATTGGTAAAGTTGAGTTATACAGAGTTAACTGAATAGAGTGTAATGTGAAGTGCTAGATTCCTATCCCGTATGAACCAGGTGAGCGTTAGCCCTACTGATGGAAATGGGCCCACACAAGGACAGAGAAAAACTCTGACCAGGATGGGAATTGAACCCACGACCTTCGGGTTAGATCTCCGCCGCTCTACCGACTGAGCTACAAAGTCAGAAAAGAACATGTCAACCCTCTCTCCACCATTGTATAATTGCAGGCCGCATCCTAGGCGAATGCAGATCAATATTAGGCGACATCGATAATCCGCGTATTTCAGCGGGATACGATCACTGTGGTGTCAACAGTTATAAAGAACTCCGTCTTTTCTCACATTTAATGTGGTTTTGAACCTCGCAAGTCGACTATCAAAAGATAAAATTTAAGGTTTATGGCTATTGAACTACCAGACGAGTGCAGCCACGCAAACAGATCGACGAAGACTGAGAAATAGTTATGCTTCTGAGCGAGGGTCTGGATTTGAGAGCTAGAATCTCACTTCATAGTAAAATTTCTCAACTGCAGACCTCGTTCTTAGGCATCTCGGTTAAAAACGCCTTATTTCTATGCTCACAGTCACCATTTTGAGCAATTAATTCTCAGCGATTAGCTAAGCACTCACTCACTCCCCTAGCAAACTGTAATTGACAGTTATTCGTTTCAGACTCACGGTAAAACTAAATTCAAGCTATGCATGAAGAAAATAAATAAACTGACTAAAGACGGTGAATATTACAGAACGAGTGAGCAGCTGGTGGCATAGAAGTCAATTTTGAAAATGGTTCATGCGCTTCCTCATAGCGTGAAAGTTCACGGTGATTCCAGAATGATTCAAGTCTAAACGTCAAACAACCCTCAAGACTATTGTTCCACAGAAGGCTAATTCGAGTCGCTGACACATGCATGGAACTTCGTTGCAAGCGAAGTATATAGCTAAGAAAATGAACTGTTCTCACCGATCGAAAGCTAGCTGCATGAATCGGCCGTAACTCGCGGGGTTTAAAAAATCTACGAGCAGTCTAGAGCGTTGAATTAAACGAGGGAGGCAACGCATGGAACCGTGCGACCAAGTTAAGTCTACTTACAATGGCAGCCGTCCAACATGGACTCATCAGAAAGCTGGTATACAAGTATCGTACTTGAAATCGATCTTCTAAACCAAGGATCAAGAAGACGGCGGTCATTACGAGCTGAAATATGGAAACGACTTTCAAATCCTGACTGTTGTACGCCATTTTACGTCAACTTGTTCAAAGTTGTAAGAATTATTGGAATCAAACCTGATATGCGGAAGTTCTAACAGATAATTTTCCGCATGCGTGACTTACAGTAACTGATAAAGGTATTCTCGTTCCCAGAGCTGCGATCCTCTTGGCCAGCGCCACGGATCGAGAGCTCTGGACTTCCCATCATTCTGCGCAGTCTCGATTCTTTTTCAAATGGCGGACCGAGCCTGATCACTTACACGAGGCGTTGAATCAGGGAATGCGAAATCTAGATTTAAGCGACATCACAATGAAAGAAAAGAAGTATGAGGGTTTGAAGCTAGCTGTGCTTGTCATTTCGCCGTTAAATGCCTCAAATACACGATCAAATTTTTAAGATGAGAGAGGCCAGGGAGGACTTAATTTTAAAAGGGAGATCGGTTAACAGGAGATGACGACAGGGATCAAGTTGCACTGAATTAAATGTTGTTAAATACATCCGAGTGATAATACTTTCGCATGTGAAATGTTCTAAGCTCTATTGAGGTAGAGACAATAATATTATAATGCGTAAGTAAACAACCTTGAAATTAGCATAGATTACTAAAAATAAATGATCCTATATACTGGTAATAAATTATTTTCATATGTTTTTCAGCTAAAAGCCTGCCTAATGGTCCTAATGGTACGAATTTTGTCGGATGCCTAGGAAGTGTGTATAATTTTTTTATCAACTTGTAATAATCATAATAACAACAACTTTATTTAAGTGTCAATGGATTTAGCACTAGAGAACTAATTGGGGAAACTAATGAAATTTATTCAAATCAAATCAAATCAAATATGTTGTTTGTGGAGGGGGTAAAGCCAGGGTACCCAAAGAAAAACCTTTTGCAGTAGAGAAGAGAACCAACAAACTCAATCCACTTATGACGCTGACTTTGGGAATTGAATCCAGACCACATTGGTGGGAGGCAAGTGCTCTCACTGCTGCGCCACCCCTGCTCCCTGACTGACTGGATCAAATCTGTATATTTGAACCCAGTAGTCAATTTACTCTGTAACTGTTGTACTTCAAAGTTAAATTTAAGTTAAAATGATTCCAACCTAAATAATTATTGCTTGATTTCCATTAATTTCCTTTGTATTTTAAACCTATTGATGAAACAAATCATCTGGCGAAGGACGGGCTCTGCTGCACCGACCTCCCTTTTTTAGATCAGATAACCGACTCGTGTTCAGCTGCCAAATGAGCTACCGTGTTCACAACCTCCTGAAATGTCGTAACCGTAACGTAATGCACTAGTCAGTGGAAAGCCCCGCACCCCCATACCCAGGAATAGCGGGGCATTAGACCAGGCCTGCCTTCTAAATGAAGCAAATTCCCCGCTATTCGGGGCAATTTCGTACGTCAAAACCAAACTTTTCTCCCCCGCTCCCGGGACAATACAGTACTTTCAAAATCATAAAGCACAATGTTGACCAAAACTAATATACTTCAAGAATTTTAATACCTCCAATTAAACTTTGCTAAACATGAAAAACAACCATGCAGTCCACTTCTCCTAAAGTCACAAATAATCTACCTTGAGTTACAGATTTGGCGTTCCAAATTTTACAATCTCTCCAAAAACAGTAATATTAATCACTGGGTTTAGCACAGCCCTGAAATTGGCAATAAAAAATACCAGTTTCCTTAGTGTCAAAACCATTAAAATAGCAACGACATAAGTCCAAACATGCATTTGAACAATCAGTACTCCAGTACTCCAGTTATTTCCCTTCTATTCTTAAGCACACCCAATCTAAAGTACAATCAACCGACTATAACGGTTCACTATCACAACAATTCTCAAAGAGCTATGCAAATTTCACTAAGGGAATGGCTTACTACCACAATTTTATGGTCTCATAATCCAGCTACATTTTGCAAATAACCAAGAGATTATCAAGGTAAGGGAGTAAACCCCCCATATGGAGCATTTTCACTCACATGACCAGCAGCCATATTAGATTACTGAAAAAAAAGAAAGTATTTGCATAAAAATAGAGTTCAAATTCCAGAGGACTAGTTTTATACACCATCATGGCCGCCATTCCTTTGTTTTGGAACAACAACATGGCTGCCGTGACGTCACGTAGAAACGCTCTATAGGCCTTATACCCAAGGTAATCCCTCTTAAGTTATTTTTAGGCATGGTGCCCAGTTCTTCCGAGGATTTTACTTGCGCGATGCGTGGACTGCCCAAGCGACTTTCTCGAAATTACCTGAGAGAAATAGCCGGGAATTTGGTGATAAGTCGTTTCTATGTTTTGATTTTCAAAAGATGCTTCGTAGCAGAGATGTTTTCTGTACTCTCAGCTGTCTTTTTGTTCGGCTGGGCCTTCGTTTGCTTTGTGATCTTTGGCTGCTCATTATTTTGCCGTTTCACCCGGTTTTAGGGAATTTAAGCAAACCTCAACGGCAACGACGAACGAATACAATGGCTGTGTAAGCGAGGGTTATAATTCTGTTCATTTCATTGCCGTTCTGTACAAAACAACGTGAAATGACCACATTCTGCACATTCGAGAAAACGTGAACGACGACGGCCAATTTTTAGAGTTTCTTCTCGAATTTTGACGCTGTCTCACATATTCTGTTTGGATCTTTCTGACAGTGGTAGACAAACTGAATGAATCTAGATTCGTAGGTTGAATATAAAGTCGCTTTTTAATCTACGTTCTCTCCGGCGTTGTTGCCATTGTTCCTTACCAGCTTTTTGCTGCCTTGGCGGCAAGTGCCTATCTGCACTTTCGACCATCTGGTTGCGTTCTGTTCCGGCGTTTGTTCGCTTTACACTCGTGTTTCTACTCACTTCTCTGTCATTCATTCAGTTATTATTGTTTGTGCGGGGTAGATTTGCCTCTTATATTGAAACTCCTATTAAAGTTTCAAATTGTATTAAAACATAGTGAGAGCCGAAGCACCTTTGCTGGTAATTAAAATATCAAAGAAGACATCCCCACAGCGTTGGAGGTTTTCCTTTCCTTTGAAACGAAAAGAAACGAAACATAAACAAATCCTCCTCGAAAACATCCACGCAACGCGCGAGTAACATCCGTGGAAGAAATGTCTAAAAATAACTTAGGAGGGATTACCTTTGGTAGAAAGTCCATATGGGGGATTCTCTCTATCTTACCTCTATAATCTCTTGAAATAACCCTTCATCGGTAACACATTTTGAAACTACTCTGAAAACTATAGCAAAGAAAAAAAAAAATCTAGCGAATTACAGTAGACGTTTGTAAGAGTCCTCGGTAGGAACTTGCATGTTCCACCATTACGCAGACCGTGGTAATGTAGAAACTCAAAGAGACGAAACTCATCGGTGGTAACATTTACAAGCTTTATCTCACAAAATCATAAAGTAAATGTCACCGTCAGCCTCTACACGTACGTTCGCTTTGCATTCAAATGGGAATACTGAGACAAAAGGTCAACGCTATAAATAAATCGATAATCTTTGTCTGATTGCACTACAAGAAATGATAATACTTACAGATTGAACCTAGAATTTAACTGAGAGCCCATTACAGACATGAAAAGAATGGATTTTAACTTGACTGAGCCGGCATTTTGAGACCGTATGCTTTCCCAGTGACTTTTGCGTGCCTATTCAAGTTGGCGTCAAAAAATCAAATCCCTGTCTAAGCCCCGTTCAAGGTCCCCGCTCACCTATACTTGCACCTAATGCTGTCCAAAACCCCGCATACCGTGGGAAAAGTGACAGTCCAAATCCACTGAAATCCCCCGCTAATGCCCCGCATTCCCCGGGTATGGGGGTGCGGGGCTTTCCACTAACTAGTGCATAACAAGTTCTACATATTCGGGATGGTAATAAACCATCGTCAACAGAAATTTTCAAACCAGAAAACTCTTCTCAATCCCTTCCTTATTGCCTTTTCACCAAATAAATCCAAAGGATGGTTGTTACTAATAATATATCTGTTACAAGTACGGCAAAGAGAAAACAGAATCCCTTCGGCCATTCTCTTCCGATTCCTTCCGGTTACCTTTTTTATTGTGTTCCCATCTGACCAATCAGTGACGAGAACGGATTGAAACCTGCCAGAGCTAGCTGCCAGAGCTCAAATTTCCTCTTGTATGGTCCTTCTGTGGTATATATAAGCTGA
>NC_090886.1:49362931-49365431 GCF_036669925.1 Montipora capricornis
AACAACTGGGCCAGGATGATAAGTTATTGAACTGTGATTTGAAATAAGCTTTTCGGGTGATTTAAGGCTGATCTTGTAATTTTTGGATGAACGGAGTTAAGGCACCAAGTAAAACTGTAGGATTTGAGTAAAGTCTCCTTCCAAAAAATAAATAAATAAAAAATCCCGTATCCTGATAACCTGCTAATAGGAATTCGTTGTTTGCATTTGCGAATTTAGTAACATTAATAATGAGTTTTTACAACAAACAACTTTAAGTTATATTACAGATTTATCTTTCTGGTAATTTCTCGCCATTTTCCGAAGTTTACCTGTACTTGACGTTAACTGTCACTGGACAATTTGTGTTAACTGTTTGCGCATTCCACGGATACGCCCTTGTAGACGTCTTGTTCGTGTTTGATCAAGGCAGTTGACATAGCGGCTGTTTTCGACTCTGAGCGACGACCCTGGCGACGACCAAGGCCCAAGTAACCGAACGAAGATAAAACAACTCGTACCATCATGACAGGGCTCAACTAAAGCTGCATATACAGTGTTACGTTCAAGCCATTAGAAAAGAAATTGATCGATGACTCGCTATTTACCGCTCAAAAGAAATAAACTGATCTACAGATTTGTCGCGATCAGTCACGCAACCTTTCGAAATTTTAGACTTTTTGGTCATTTAGTACTTGTCAAAACGAGACATCAGTTTGTTTAATTTCCTGTTTGTTTATGATTTGCGATAATGAAAAGGGGTTGAATAGGCAGATAGTGAAGCGCCAAGACACAAGCACGATAACTTGCAACAATATGATAGCCCTTTCAAACCTCTGAAATAACAAAAAAAGCAAAGCTCTGAAAGAGATGGATCATACTTCTCTGAACCCATCCAACCTTCCCGAAACATTCGCGGGTGATTTGCAGTTGGTAGAGGAAACCTATTTCATGAGCGAACGAGAGCAGATATGTTCAGCGTCCTCGGCCAAAGCTTCAACTTCGAGCCATTAATCACACCGGAACTGGCAGAAGGTACCGGTCACAAAGATAGCAAAAAACGGCTCTTGCTTTCGTTAAATCGTTCGCTACTTCTCTCGCAGTCCGACAATAACTATATTATTATAGCGACAACTGAAAGAATCCGTAACAAATAAATTAAGACTATCCGATGGAAAGCCTGTTCGTGAACACCAAGGAAGTTCCGAAAAACTCAATTCGCTGATCAGAAAAACCGGTTAATACTTGCGATACTACCAAATGTTCGCGAATCTAAAAACGTTCCCAGTTTCACTGAATCGCTCCCTACTTCTCTCGCAACTGGACATTTACGTTTCTGTTTCCCCAGGATAACAGTGGAGAGAATTATACAACCTAGAAGTATTTGGTCAAGTCAATGCGATGTTTACTTTGTCACATTTCGATGAAATGTTTATGTGATTCGCTCATTCTTTGAATTACGTCCTTCTGAAGGTGGTTAAATGTTGACCTCCTGTTTTCTGTAACTTTCTATTTTTTTTCGTCGCTATGGGGTGAAAACCTGCTTTTTCAGTTGTTGCGGGGCGAGCGTCACGACATCGTGACCAGTCTACTCTAGTGAAAACATGACACATGCCGAGGGCTAGCGGCGTCATCACTTCAATTCTGCTTCTTTCTGGCGACGTGCTCTTTTTGTCGCCAAAAATCCCGAAGAGGAAAACACGAAGGAGGACAATGTGAAGGTTTTAAAGAGTTTAAAATATTAAACAAGCTTGAGACAAATGATTGACCAGCCTCTTGGTGAAACCTGATGCGCTAATGGAAACATTTTTAAAGCGTCGTTCAGTGGTTCGCGTTTCTTTGAGAAATATCTTGGCTCTTGTCTGCAGAATCCGTAGGCTCAAATGCGACTGCTTGCTCCATTCTTAGGAAGACTCGAAAACCGAATCTTCTTTCCTGCGTGTGCTAATTGTCTGGTTGCCGTTGTTGATAGCACGAGATTCGTGCACTGCAAGTGGGCTAAAGTCGGTGTGCATGAGGCGCTCACAGAAAAAAAGGATAGTAAATTATTATAGACGGAATGTAATTCTTACTGCAAGACAATTTTTACCTGCTATGCAAAAAGGAAAGGCAAAAGGTAAGTTTGCTGATGAATTGATCATTTTGACACAGTGAGTTGGAAGACATGCACCCTAATCTTCGCATTTCATATAATAGAGCAGGTAACTTATTCATTCAAATACAACTAAATTAGCATACTTTTCAGCGTACGAAATGCAGTAATTGAAGCGCAACAGAGCCGTTTGTTTTTAAACGCGTTAAAAATCTGTTTAAACGCATACAAAATGCGTTTCCACGCATTTCGACGAACGCGATTAAACGCGTTAAAATGTTGTTTTCTAAATTCACCTTAATCCCCCTTTTCCCAAATAGGGTCACAATTGTCTAACTTGTGAATTCGACAGTAGCTTTCGCTGGAAAAACCGATATCACACTCATCCCTTCGTGACTCATGCGATCAGTAGGTTTTTCAGGTGAAATT
>NC_090886.1:49375431-49380431 GCF_036669925.1 Montipora capricornis
GGCATTCCGGATTAATAGCAAGAAAATGAGCCCAATTGACAGAGCAATATTCGCACGTCCGTCGGCCATACTCTGGCAGATTTGTTACTAACTTTGCTTACACCAACTTTTGTATTAAATTCTCGAACATAAATATTGTTGATACCATTTTTAACATATAAATTACCAAATCAGGAATTGTTCTTGATATGTTTTCTAAATCATCTTTTTCACTTTCTGACAAAGAATCAAGTTTTTTAATGTGATCAACCATTTATATATTAAGATAAATTTTTTTACGACATTTGAGATAATAATCTTATTATTTCATAGAGATCAAATATTGAACCACTATTTTGAATAAGAATATCGTAAATTTTGATGTCATCAATTCCTTTTTCTGAACTATGGTTATCATTATTATTTTGACCAGGTCTATTAACTTTAATTAAAAGACCGTTATGTTTTGTAACAAGATCTGCTTCATTTTGAAAACGAACATCAGAAAGAAATGAGATTTTACTGCCCCATCAGTAAAATACGGTTTATGGAACGTGACCATACTAAAAGGGGCTATTCATGTCGCGTTAGTTATCTTCGTGTTCATTGTATTCGGTCGTTCAAGGTCATAAAATAAATGGTCTTGTAAATAAATTGAGGACAAAAAGACTTTGTTCCTATATCTCAGTTTATATAGTACACCTGAATTGGCCAAATATGTTAAGGCGTCATTCATAACTGTTACAGAGCAAGTGTAATACCTACCTGCTCATAGTAGAAGCTGTACAACTGGCTACTTTAATAGACAATCTAGCTATAAAAGCCTCAGTTAGCCGTCCAAGGTTGACTTGGCAGTTTGTCTTCTATAGTAAACCAACTAGGTGTTGGCCTTTGTTAAAGTTTTTTCATCATGGTTCGTTCTCGTCCTGCTCTCAACCTCAGTCGCGCCACAGCAAAAACGGAGGTCGGACCTCGCGAAATTATCGAGCGAAGTACTGCAGCTTCGTTTGCCGGCTCTAAACTTACCCATCACGGGTTCAAAAGCCCAACTTGCCACCAGACTGGCAACCGCCGTGTTCGGCAATCCGTCCAACGCAGTCGCCCGTGGGAAAAAGCTATCCCCTACGGCCAAGAAAGGAACCTCTAGACGCCGTCAATCGTCTTCTAACGCCGTTCGCGCGCGAGCAACCTCCAACAATCTGGTCCAAACGGCGCCTAACACGTCCGCTCCCGTCCACGTCAGAGACATCGAGGACAGCGCCCAGTCGGACGAAGACTCGTCCTCTTCTATCGGCGAGTTGCCAGTGGAAAATCCCGACGGATCGACTCCCCTAAGTGTAGCCCAATGCGCTGCCATCGAGGAGATCGTTGCGGAGACGGTTTCCAATGCTTTTGAAGCCTTTCGTATGCCTGAACGACCGGAGTCTTCACCTCAAGTGGTCCTACGCCCTCGCACTCCCGGAATGGCCTCTCCTCTAGTTCTTTCCCGGCCAGTCGACCATAATTTGGAGGACAGAATCTTACGCGGTGAGTACGTAGACCTTGCGTTGTTGTTACCCGAATCTGTTAATGAGCCCCAGACCCCCGAACTTCAGCTACGGTTGGACGATTCGGCCATAGGCCCCATGGGTTCCCCTGTTACTATGGTTAGGAAACAGAGACCCACCATCAACTCTTTCCAGAAATGGTTGGACGCCTATACGGCATTCATGCTGGTCCTAGTCGCTGCCTACCCTCGAAGAGCACTCGAGCTAATCAAATACCAGCAAATTATAAATAGGGCCGTAACTAAGTTTAAAGGCATGACGTGGTATTCGTAGGACCAGCAGTTCCGCCGGCCCGCCGCGTATAACCTGTGCATCAGCTGGGACACCGTAGACCTGGAGCTGTGGACCGTAACATTTTCAGGTTAAGCTAAGCCCCACTGCCCCGTTTGCTCGAGTCCCTACCACACTCAGGACGACTGTCCTTCCGCTGATCCCAACAGAAAACCTCGCCGAGTCCAGTCCACCGTATGCTTCGACTTCAACAAGACCTCAGGTTGCCGGCGCCGCAACTGTAGCTACCCCATCCTGCCCACAGCAACCTTCCGGTAGCCCCAGCCCCTCTCGGCTCTCCGCCGCTAGCGAACGCAGCAAAAAAATAAAGTGGAACAGCTCAGGAGTTTACACAAGCCGTGGGTTTCTACACCTTTGACATTGATAAGTTAGAGATAGAATTAGTTAATCATCCGAACCGTACTTTTCTATCTACTCTGCTAAGTATGCTCAGGGAAGGTGCGCGCATAGGTTACTCTGGTCCCCGCTTCCCTCGGGTTTCCCCTAACCTGATCTCTTTTGTTCAGCATCCAGAGGTGGTTATCCTCTTCACCGCCTCTCCCTGCCTTACAATGTCACCAGGCGGGGGTAGTTCCCAAGAAGCACTCACCTGACTGGCGGACTATTTACCATCTTTCCTACCCCCAGGGAGATAGCATTAACGATCACATACCCAAGGATCCGTTCTCTTTGTCCTACGTTCGGGTGGACGACGCCATTAGTATCATCCAGTCTCTTGGTAAGGGGGCCTTCATGGCTAAGGCCGACCTCAAGTCTGCCTTTCGATTGATACCGGTCCACCCCGATGATTGGAACTTGCTGGGTATTTACTGGCAGTCCCGTTATTTTGTGGATATGTATCTGCCCTTTTGTTTGCGTAGTTCCCCTTTTCTTTTCAACCAACTGTCCGATAGTATCGAATGGATTCTTAAGCACAATTACGGCCTTCATCACGTAATTCACATCTTAAACGATTTTTTTATCGCAGAACCATCAAAAGTGCTGTGTCTCGAGAGTTTTAGCACGTTACTCCGGGTTTTCATGTCGCTCCTAGACTCGGTTCGCATGGAGGCTCGCCTCCCCGACGATAAATTAACACGTATCCGGGATCTCCTAGCCTTGTTCAAAAAACGCCGTTCAGCGCGCTTAGTGGAGCTACAGTCGTTAGTGTGCACTCTTCAGTTTGCATGTAAGGTAGTTGTTCCGGGCAGAACCTTCCTTCAACGCATAAACAATCTGACCAGAGGGGTCCCCAGTCGCTTTCACCACATCCGCCTCAATTGGGAGTTCTTTAAGGACATAAACATGTGGAAGGTTTTTCTTACCGATTGGAACGGGCGTTCCTTCTTCCTCGACTCCTCCAGCACCCCAACCCCCGACCTCGAGCTCTATACCGATGCGGCAAGCTCGGTCGGTTTTGTTGGTTTCAGGGTCACTGGTTCCAAGGTCGTTGGCCTCCCCACTAGCGCCTTGATAGGGTTAGGGGCATTAGTATTGAATGGCGGGAACGTTTCCCCATTGTTGTCACCTGTGCGATATGGCACCCATTTTTCACGGGAAAACGCCTTTAGTTCTGGTGTGATAACGAGTCCGTGGTCTCTATAATTAATTCAGGGCATTCCAAGTCCCTGCGTATCATGGATTTGGTATGGTTTTTAGTTCTCATTTCGATGAAGCACAATTTTTTGGTACGGGCCCGTCATGTTCCCGGGGTTTCTAATGGCATTGCTGATGCACTCTCCCGCTTTCAAATGCAGCGTTTTCGGGCTCTAGCCCCTGTTGCAGACCACATTCCTTTGTGCCATCCCGCCTTTGCTAACGACCCTTTGAGGGCTGAGGCCCTAACCTACGCTAGCTGGGGCCCTGCAAAGAATATGAATCGCGCTTACAGCACTGGGGAAAAGCGTTTCTTGACATTTTGCCTCATGAACCGTCTCCAAAGCCCTTCAGGGGAAGTTTTACCAGCTTCTGAAGGTACACTCATTTACTTTGCTTCCTATTTAAGCAGATCGGTACGTCACTGCGCAATTAAACTTTATTTAGCGGCGGTTCAAAACCTCCATATCACAGCGACGTTCTCCGATCCCATAAAGGGCAAGCTTCTGTTGCGCAAGGTTCTCAAGGGCATTCTCCGGTTTCAGGGCGACGTGCAAATTCGTCGCCAACCGGTTACCCCTCGGGTACTTTGCGCCATCCGTCCTATATTGCAGTCCTGGCTAAGTCCTAGGGATTTTTCTATGATCTGGGCTGCCTTTACTTAAGCGTTTTTTGCATTTCTCCGTTGTAGCGAGTTTACTTACCCTGGTATCAGTCAGTTTCGTTCCAGCACCGATCTTTCCACCGATTGAATTGGTTTTCATCGTAATCTAGCTTGCCCACAGTACATGACAGTTCGCATAAAGTCGTCAAAAACCGATGCGTTCCGGCAAGGGCACTGCCTCAGGCTCGCTCGTACCTTCTCCCCCATTTGCGCCGTTATGGCCATGCGTAGATATTTCCTCCTAACCACACCCCCTTCAGGGACCACTCTTGCGCTTTCAAACCGGCCCGTTGTCGCTCAACTTCTTCGGGATAGCGCCATGGTGGTCGGTCTTCCCCACCATAGCCTCAAGGGGTATAGCTTCCGCATTGGGGCTGCATTTACGGCTGCTGCTGCCGGCGTGCCAGATTGCCTTATTAAGGTACTCGGTCGCTGGTCTTCTGACTGCTACCAGCTCTATATTCGTACACCACAGAGCATATTACATTCATTTGCCCCGAAAATGGCCTCTGTTACCGACCAGTTTTCGCATGTGTAAGTCTCAGTTTTTTGCGTGTTTGGCTTGGGGGGATGCAGTGCCTTGCACGCATCTGTGGCGGTTAAGTCTGCGCAGTGACTTCCCCCAAGCTTGTTGGCTAGTTTGCCTTTGTACATTGCTCGCTAACCGATACTCTTGTCCGATCCAGCACATGCTGTTTACCAATCAGCTCGTAGTGCTGGGGAGATAAGTGAGGTTGTTCTATATCACGCAATCCTGAAGTCGCATAGGCTAACAAGTCGCAAGGCAGTGTTCCCCTCAAAAAACGCCAATACGTCTGTTGTCTCGTTCTATTGCGCCTTACTTTATGCGTTAGAAGCTAACTATGTTGATACCAAGGAACAGTGACATTAACACAATTCTTAACTCGGTTGTTTTCAAAAATTTGATTCATTCTGTAAATCCA